>NW_007249799.1:55720-59512 GCF_000164805.1 Carlito syrichta | reverse complement strand
CAACCAGTATGGTCAACTACATAGCTAAGAGTAAATGTCTCCTATGTGAGACTTGCACTTCATGGTAAAGTCAATCTTACTCTAGTTAGAAAATTAAATTCTCGTTTGTTTGGTTTGAGCTTTTGGATCTTGATCTTTTTTTAAATTTCTTTTTTTTAACACTGGATGGTGGAAATAAAAATAAAATCCATGTATTAGATGGGAAACAACAGCCATTTCACTTTCCATTTGTGCCTCTGAGCCATTAGTTACAAACCTTAGCTAAACAATAAAAACATTTGTTACAAGCAAGGGGAATCATGTTCACAAATTCTTCTGTAAGGTACTAAAAATTTGCTCAAATAAAACCAAGCTTCACAAGTTATAACCATATTGCATTCTTCTTAAAAATAACCGATAGCACTTAAAGGAATGAGTGCAATATGAGTTTCAAACTTTTTTATTCTCAAAACTCTAGCATTTTTAACCCAAATTGTAGCCACAATGTCCCTTCTCTGTCTTCTTTAATAAAAACAAAAATTTATTTCAGAATTTTGCTTTCATAATGCTGCATTATAATTACAGAAACTTCACTTGAGATACATAAAAAACATCAACACACACAGAGTTCCTTTAAAAAACATCCCTCTAGCCGGGCTCGGTGGCTCAGCCTGTAATCCCGCGCCTTTGGGAGGCTGAGGTGAGTGGATTGCCTGAGCCCGCGGGTTCGAGACCCGCCTGGGCAGCGAGACCTCATCTCTACAATAAATCAAAAAATCAGCTGGGCGTGGTAGTGCATGCCTGTAATTCCGGCTACTCGGAAGGCTGAGGTGGAAGGATCGTAGGAGCCCAGCCGGTGAGGCTGCGGTGGCCAGAAGTGGCCACTGCACTCCAGTCTGGGCAAAATAGTGAGACTCCAACTCAAAAAAAAAGAATAACAGCCCCAGTTGTTTTCTCCTCTGCCCCAGCCAGGGGTCCCTCAGCTGCGCACACCAGCTCTAGGGGCCTTTCCCAGTTGCCTGCTGTGGCTGCCTCTACCCAAGACCTCCCTTCATGGTCCCACAGGCACCTGGGTGCAGGCGTGGCAGTCTCGATGCTCCTCACAGAGTGGGCAGAGGGCAGGCACCAGGATCAGCAGGGACCCACCGGCTCCGTCATCCCTACAATGGGCTCCACCCTGGCGCAGGTGGCAGGTGGCACTCGTCAGGCACCAGCCACAGCCCTGGTCCGCCAAGCAGCCCAGGCAGGAGGAATAGGAGGTGCAGGCTGATGAGCGGTAGGGCTCCAGAAAGAAGAAGGAGATCTCCTGGAGAAGGGTTGCATGAGAATCAGGAGTCAAGGTCTGGGATTGGGGTCAGAGTCTGGAACCAACTGAAAGTGAGGGCTTGGAGACACAGTTGAGAACTCAGGCACATAGAAAGTCAGGATTAGGAAATCAGCAAAGAGGTTCAGGTTCTGAGAGAATCTAGATTAGAGGATGAAGTGCGGAGGACTGAGGTCAGGGTCAGTAGGACCAGGGCAGGAGTCAGAAGATGTGGACAGAGGTCAGAATATGGGATGAGATCAAGTCTGTGGTCAAAGGTTAGGGTCCAGAGGACTCAAGGTGAGGTCCAGAGTACAGAGGCCAGGAGTCAAGGAGCCAGAGGTCAGGATTCAGGAAGTTTGAGTTTGTAGCCTGGGGTTCAGAAAGCCCGGGGGGTCTGAGGCTGGGGTCCGGGGCTGGATACTCACACTGCCACCTGGCACACCAGTCCGATCCCACAGCAAAGTGAGCTCACTGTGTCCAGGGCCTGCTGAGCCATTGAGCTGGCCCCGGATCTCTACTGCGTACTTGTGATCCCGCCCAGACAGCGGGAAGAGGCGAGCTGACCCTGGACGCTGCAGCTGCCGCGTCTCCTTCTCCTGCTGAGCCACCCAGCGCCCCACCTCCTCCTGGGGTAAGGGTGAGTGACAGACAGGGGTCTCAGAACTCTTCATATTCCTCCTTCAGACCCCTGAAACCCCAAACCCACCTGGCATCCCACCCCTTCCTGGGAAGAGGAGGAGGACCTCAAAGCTCTTTAGATCCCAAGAACTTCCAAGGCGACTCCAACCCCCCAGCGACCCACTTCCTCAGGGGACTTTGACTCCTCAAAGATCTGACTCAGATCTTCCCCACCTTCTTCAAAGTTCCCCTAAATTCTGTTCACAACTGAAAACTCCAGTGCCACCCCACCCCCACTAAGGATCCATCTCATGCCTCTGATTTCTCCCCAGTCCTCCCTCAGAACCTTCAAATCACCACAGATGCCCTGTACCACATACCCAGCCCCTACATTTACCATAAACATCCCAGGCACCCTTACCATGTTCTCTGTGTCAGGACCACGGGCCATCCGGGCCAGGACATGTAGGCGTTGGGCTCGGGCCCACACGGATACATCCTCAGCCACTGACCCACCTGGCCCTCCCGGCAGCAGTGGATGGATGAAGCCTCGGTAGACCAGGGACACATCTGTCTCTGCGCTGGGTGTCAAGGTGATGGTTGTACTGCGGACGATCGAGACCTGTGCCAGCCGGATGGAGTGTAGTGAGTCCCTCTCTGGACTGCCCCCAAGTCTCCACATCTCCCAGGCCACATCAGAGCCAGAAAAGACTGGTGAACCCAACTTTCTTACTCATTGTACCAAATGAGAAACTGAAGCCAGGGGCTGGGGTTAGATGGCCTGCCAAGGATCACCCTGAGAAAGGAGGCAGGACTCAGATTCACACAATAGACAACAGGGTCCAAGAGCCCACATTTACCCCTGGCTTCTTCCCATTTCGATCTTGCACTAAAGTCCCAAGATGGATTCTTCAGTATTTTCTCCCCTGACACCTATCTCTCCACCTAAATCCTTCAAAGCCTACATCAACTTTTCAAAGTGACACAATACATGATTAATTTTGCTAGTATGTAATTTTGTAATAGCAGAAGACTAGAACAACTCAAGTGTTTATCAATGGGAGGCCAATTAAATAAACTACAGCATGACAACACTAGAATATAAATGGAATATTATACACCTGCAAAAGAAGAATGAGGGTATTTTCTAAGTTCTCTTATGGGAAGATTGCCAGAATGTGTTAAGAAAAAAAGGAAGGGGTAGTATACAGTAGACAGTATAATATCTTTTGTGCAAGAAAAAAATAATAAAACACCACATTTACTTGCATTTGTGTAGGTCGATTCTGGAAGAATATAAAGAAATCTAAATAAATTCTATGGGGAGGTATACTGGTCTTAAGTCGGAGTGATGATGGAATAAGAATTAAGGGGCAGGGAGTAGGGCAGATGGGAAAGACTTTTCTCTCAACAACTTTTTACGTCATTGTGATTTTTGAACCATGTGAATACAAGTGCATTACATATTTAAAAAAACTAGTAAAGAGCCACTGTGGAAAACAGCCTGGAGTTTCCTCAATAAGCTAAATATGGAATCACCATATAACCCAGCAATTCTGCCCCTAGGTATATACCCACAAGAACTGAGAACAGGTGTTCAAACAAAAACTGGTATATGAGTGTTCATAGCAGTACTATTTACAATAGCCAAAGGTACAAACCACCAGCTGAGATAAGCAAAATGTGGTACTTCCATAAAATGGAATATTATTCAATCATAAAAAGGAATGGCACTTTGGGAGGCCGAGGCAAGAGGATTGCCTGAGCCCGCGGATTCAAGACCAGCCTGGGCAACATGGTGAGATTTGGTCTCTACAATGAATCAAAAAATTAAGCCGGGCTCGGTGGCTCAGCCTGTAATCCCAGCACTTTGGGAGGCTGAGGTGAGT
>NW_007249799.1:49076-54980 GCF_000164805.1 Carlito syrichta | reverse complement strand
ATGGTGGGCTCCAGCGATCCTTTTGCCTCAGCCTTCCAAGTAGCCGGAATTACAGGCATGTGCTACCACGCCCGGCTGATTTTTTGATTTATTGTAGAGACAAGGTCTTGCCAAGTTGCCCAGGAGGGTCTCGAACCCGTGGGCTCAGGCAATCCACTCACCTCAGTCACCCAAAGCGCGGGATTACAGGCTGAGCCACCGAGCCCAGCTGAAAACAGATTCTTAACCAAGGGGCTGGGAGAGAGTGGAATTGAGAACAACTATTTAGTGAGTCCAGGGTTTCTCTCTGGGTGATGAAAATGTTCTGCCTTAGATAGTAGTGATGGTTGCATAATATTGCAAATGTGCTAAATGTCAGTAATGATAAATTTTATGTGTATTTTACCACAAGATAAAAAATTTTTTAAGTCCTTAAGGAAAATCAGTAAAGACTTTTAGAGTAAACACAAAAGTGATAAAGATACATTTGGAAAAAACAAACCCTAGCATCCTGATCATCAACACTCCACCCTGGACCCCACTTCTGGCTTCCCACCTTGTCAGGCTGGGAGGTATTGGGCGGCTGCTGGAAGGTGAGCAGGTGCAGGCCAGGTAGGAAGCTCTGGGTGATGCAGGCCTCCAGGGATGTAACGAAGACAGGCACAGGTCCCCACCAGCCCACAGTGCCTGAGATCTGCTCTCCTCGGCAGCGGGCCTGCTCTGAGAAGACAGGGGGGTGGGGCTGGGGTGTCAGTGTGGGGTGCTCTGGCACCCCTCCCCCACTGCCGCTGAACACTCACCAGGCCGAGGGAGGCAGCTCTCATTGTGCACACACCAGCCCAGGGCACCAGGCCCCCGGGGAGGGGCTGTAGGACTGCTGAAGGCCAGGCATGCCTGGCAGTCACCGAGGAGGCGGCCTAGGCCCAGACAGCTAGCAGCTGGACACTGAAAAGAGGGAGGGGACAGGCTCATCATCCACTGGGGTTCAAGGGATCTGGGAAGGGCTTTGGATACAAGGGAAGGCCAAGAAATTGGAGAATGGGGAGTTAAAAGTGGGGTGCGAATGTGGGCGATTAAGAGGACATGGAATCCAGGGACAGGGTCACAGACTCAAAAGACTGGGCTGGGGGAGAAGCAAAGGTCAGCAGTCAGGAGTCAGGAATGAGGATCTTAGGTGTGGAAACAAGTCTCTCAATTGGGGGAAAGTCCTCGTCCACTTGGCTTAGGCAGAGGAAGACACTGAGGTCAGGTCTCTGTACCGGGGGCAGAGGGGGGTGCAAGACAGTCACTCACAGCTCCCGAGGAGGTCCCAGGAGGAGGTGCAGCTTGGCAGGCTCCCTGACACCAACTGCACTCAGGGTCTCGTGAGCAAACACTGTGGTCCGTGTACATGGAGCAATAGTCCAAGTGGTACTGCAGGGAGATGAGGAGGTGGAGGAAGAGGCTACAGATATGGGCTTGTTTCTCAAGTCCTTGCTCACTTTTATTATCCCCAGAGTCCCTGACTGCTCAACATCTTGAGAAGCCCCATCCATTTCTCCCTGGCCCCAGGGACCTCCTTCTCTCCTCTCATGGCCCTAGAGACCTCTGCTCATTCTCCCAGGGATCCTCTCCTAGCTTTCCTCCTCACCTGTGAAAACCACACTACCTCCTCCCCCAGCCACCCTTTCCCTATCACCCCAGTGCTCACGTCGGGAGCAGGTGCCTGGAACACAAAGGGGGGCACCTTGTAGGCCATCAAGTCCCCACGGGGCCGGCCACTGTACCCCCCTGCCACCAATAGGACGCTGCCACCAAGCACTGCTGCCACATGTGAGTACCGGCCACTGGGAGGTGCTGCTCGGCCTAGGAGAATACCAGCATGAATAAATACAGAATACAGAGGTCTAAGAACATTACACCCCTGATCCCCCACCACCACCTCCATGGCTCTCCTGCCCAGGGGGCTACCCCTGATTCTTCTGAGCCTCAGTCCAGCCTACTAGTTGCTGTTTCGAGCCCACCTGCCAAGGAAATCCTCCCAATCTGCCTGGCTCTGCACAAGCTGTAATTCCCTTACCCCTTTGAACTCCCACACCCCTTCCCAAATCACCTTTCAGACAAGAGCATGATCTCTGGAGTCAGAAGGACTTGACTTCAAATCCCAGGTCTCCCACTTACTTGGGTTCAAATCATGAATCAACTACTGACTGTGTAGCCTTGGGCAGAATGAACTTCTCTGAGTCTTGGCTTCCTACTCTATAAATGGAACCATTATCCTACCCTCAGGAAGCTGGAGGACTGCAAAAGAATCTGCTGAGCACCCAGCAGGCTGCCTAGGTCTTCAGTTTTTTGGTTGTTGTTGTTTTGTTTTGTTTTTAGCTGAAGTCTCACTCCATGGCCCAGGCTGGAGTGCAGTGGTACGCTCACAGCCACCTCAGCGTTGACCTGCTGGGCTCCGACAATCCTTCTGCCTCAGCTTTCCAAATAGCCAGAACTATAGATGCGTGCTACCACGCCTGGCTAATTTTTTGATTTATTGTAGAGATGAAGTCTCACCATATTTATTAGGCTGGTCTCAAACCCATGGGCTTAGGTAATACTCTTGTCTTAGCCTCCCAAAGTGTTGGGATTACAAGCTTGAGCCACTGCGCCCAGCCAGTCTTCAATGTTTTCGTCTGTCTAGCACCAGCCTCTCTTCTGGTGACAGCCTCTGATTTTCCTCTGGAAAACCACTCTCAGCCCATGAGACTTAAGTCCAGCTGTGCTTGCCTCTTGCAGAAGTGAGGACTCAGCCCAGGCCTACCAGTCTAACTGATGGGTACAGGGTCCAATTCCTACAATTCTTGAAAAAAAAGGCACTATTCTCTGGGCATTTCAAGGTAGCATGATATAATCCAAGAGCTACCTATGACCATTTACAAAAGGCAAACCTGCTAGAGACTAAAGTGAATCCATCTGAGAACTGGAGCAAGAAATGGCTGATGTAGCTGGGCACGGTGGCTCACACCTATAATCTCAGCACTTTGGGAAGCACAGGCAAGAGGACAACTGCTTGGACCAGGGAGTTTGAGACCAGCCTGGGCAACGTGGCAAGACCTTATCTTCACAATAAACAAAAAATTAGCCAGGTGTGGTGGCACATGCCTGTAGTTCCAGCTGTTTGGAAGGCTGAGGCAGAAGGGCCGCCTAAGCCCAGCGGGTCAAGGCTGCAGTGGTTGTGATCATGCTACTGTACTCCAGCCTGGATGACAGAGTGAGACCCTGACTCACAAAAAAAAAAAAAAGAAAGAAAGAAAGAAAGAAAAGAAAGAAATGGCTGATGTCATTTTCTGGGCTTCTGGATTCAACATGAAGCCAGACCCTGTAAATTTCACTCAAGTGAGCTCAGAAGTTCTTTTTGCTTAGGCCAGTTGAGCTGGGTTTCTGTTACTTACAGCCAAGAGTTATGACAGGTAAGTTGTCAGTGAATGATGACTTTCCTACCCTCTCACTGACCTGTAAGTGCATGAATCACAAACTGTGAAGGAGAACACGGTCTCCAGAAACCTCACACTCTTGCCTGCCCAGTAAAAAGGTTTAGGGAAAGGACAGGGGCAGGCAGAGGAGACCTGGAATGGGAAACTCAAATACCAGGCCTGGGCTCTATTCATGATGGTCACATAGGGTTCCTCTGGGACCATTCCCACCCCTCCTTCCCACCTCTTAAGTATTAACATTCTTTCCTTATGCCTGTCCTCTCCTCTTTCTCCTTTTCAGGAAGGAGGAGTGAATAGGCCTCTGGGATGCCCTCAGCTCCCTGAAAAAATATGCCCAGTTTGTAGCATAAGAGCATCCTGAGGACACGGCCTGTGGCTTTCTTCCCATTCTCAAAGTAGTATCTGATCTAATGAATGTGAAAGGTTCCTTCACATCCCCTTCCTGCTGAGCCCTCTGAGCCTGAGGCAGGACCTTTGCTGCTATTAAAAAGACAACATGTCCAGCCCTTCACTGGGCATCAATTTACTCTTACAATGGCCCAAGGAAGTGTTATTATAATCCCCATTTTTCAGATAAGGAAACTGTGGCACAGAGAGATAAGTGATGGTCTTGCATAGATGGCTGTTTGGAGTCAGTCATCTTGGTTCTGCCACTTGCCCATTGTGATCTTGAAAAAGTCACGACTTTCCTGGAACAGCTGGAAAATGGCAAACCTAGATTGAAACCTAGATCTGATGCTGGTGCATTTGCCTTGCATCTCTGCTGTGACAGTGCCTAGTCCTGTCTCTAACCCCAGCTTGCCTCCTGAAGCCGGCTCCAACAGGATGTCAGATTTACCCTGACAAAGACTGACTTATTTGAGCCCAGATTCACTGTGGGGGTAGGTCAGACCCTCAGAAGCCCCTCAGGAAAACAAAGGGCTGCTCACCTTCAGGAGTTCCTGGCGGGGCAAGCTCAGCGCCTGACACCCATTGATGGCAGCCAAGGTGGTAGAAGAAGATGCCATCTTCATAGCACTTTTCCTCCTGGTAATGGGTGTGCACATTGCCCCCTGGGAAAGGAGTAAAGGGGCACAGCTGACAAGCCTGGGGGAGGTGGGAACACCCCATCTGGGGCCTCAGCTCAGGGTTGGCTCAGACCCTGGCAGGAAGGCAGGCAGAACTTGGAGCCTCCTCACCATAGACTACCATGTAGTTGCCCAGGACACTGGCTGTGTGGAAGGCTCGCTCTCTTGGGCCCTGAAGCCCATCCCGGCCCTTCAGCGTTGTCCACACACGCCGATCCACATGGAAAAGCTCAGTGGAGTTCACTCTCACAGAAAACCTACAGGAAGAGGGGCAGGATGATCAACTCTGTGTGATCATCCAGAGTTGAGAATGGCCACGACTGGGTCATGTCCCCTCCAAACTACAAGCTCCCTGTGGGCAAGAGCCAAGTCTGGGCTAACAGCATAATCTAGCAAGGGCTGGACACCAAGCAGGGGTTTGCTGCATGGATAGGTAGGTGGGAGTTGTGTGGGGAGGCAACTGACCAAGAGATTGAATAAGAGATCAGAGAGTGTCAGTGTGTAAGTGAATGAACAAATAAATGAAGAAAGGAATGACTAAATGATTACAGGAGTCTGTTAGTGGGCAAAGAACTCAAATGACTGAAGGCTGTAGTGTTGGCCAGAACTGGTGGTCCTGTGAGGCAGGGGTTGTGGGGCACTTACCGGGCAGTGGAAGGCCGGTGTCCACCATGGACCAGCAGGGCACGGGAGGGAGCGTGGAACACCATAGAGTGGCCAGTGGCAGCAGGGGGCCGCCCACCTGCCGGAATCACCTGCTCCCAGTAGCCCCCACTGGTGCTGTCAAGGTGGAAACGGAAGAGGCCAGAGGAGAAGAGGTCGTGCTGGGTGCGACCACCAGACACATACAGCCAGATGTCATCTACTAGGGCAGCTGCATGACCTGCCAGGCCTGGGGGCCCCGAGGAGATAGAGGCAGGTGGTGCCAGGAGCTCCCAGTGGCCCCTGTTCAGCGGGGTAAAGGCCCACACGTCATTGGTGAGCGAGCCATCAGCCAGCTCACCACCCATCAGCACCAGGGAGCCGGCCCAGGCCACGGCCACATGGGAGTGACGGGCAGCCTGTGAGAAAAAAGACAAGGAGAGAGAGATGAAGACACAAAGGGATGGTAACACACCAAGAGAGCCAGAGCCAGACTTAGAGAGATGCAAAGACAGAGAGATATGGAAATAGAGTGAGACAGAGACAGAGGCAAGAGAAAGACAGACAGATAAGCCAAAAAAAAGAAAAGACAGACACTGCCAGGCTCAGTGGCTCAGCCTGTAATCCCACGCCCTGGGAGGCTGAGGTGAGTGAATTGCCTGAGTTAACGGTTCGAGACCCACCTGGGCAACTTGGCGAGACCTCATCTCTACAATAAGTCAAAAATTAGCTGGGTGTGGTAGCGTGCGCCTGTAGTT
>NW_007249799.1:37610-48743 GCF_000164805.1 Carlito syrichta | reverse complement strand
AGAGAGAGAGAGAGAGAGAGAGAGAGAGAGAGAGAGAGAGAGAGAGGGGCACAGAAGAGACACAGAAAAATAAGAGGCAGAAAGAGAAATAGAGAGAGGAGGAAGGAAAAAAATCAGAGAGAGAAAAGGCAGAAAGGGAAAAATAGGTTCCTCTATCAAGTTGTGGGGGTGGGGGAGTATAGGTGATAAAGGATCAGTCTGGGGTCCTAGCTGGGTCTAACTAAGTGAACAGGCTCCTCCAGGGCAGAGAAGAGGTCCATACCGGGGCAGGATTCAGGTCCCAGGACTCCCAGGTGTTAGCAGAGAAGTTGTACAGGACGAGGTCACCCAGGGCATTGTTGAGGTCTTGGCCTGTGGAAGGTAGACTGTCTCAAGACCTGGCCATAGGCTGCCACACCTCCAGAACCCAGAAACACCCCGTCTGCTTACCTCCAAAAACAGCCAGCAGCCCCGGTGGGGACAAGAAGGCACCAGCCGCCCCAATACGGGCAGAGAAGGCAGGATCCCCAGCACTCACGTTGTGCCACCAGCCAGCCCCCTGATTCTCCCAAAGGTGCAGGTCACAGGCACGTCCCAGGAAGCCAGGCTCACAGCGGCATGGCCCCAGGGGCTGAGGGAAAGGGGACACAAAGGAGGGGATACCAAGAGAGAAAGAGACAGAGAGACAGGGGAGGATACAAAACCAGAATCAGACAAGGCAGAATGGGAGAAGGAAAGAGATCAGGAATGGAGAAGACAGAAAAAGAAAGAAACAGAGAGAAAGGGAGAGAGATGGAGACAGGAAAAGGAGATAGGCAGAGAAAGAGAGAGAGAGAGAGAAACACAAGACACAGGGATACAACCAGAGAGAAGCAGAGAGGTGGAAAAAAGATCAACCAAACAAGGAAAAGACCCAGAGAAAAATGAGAACAGGCAGAAAGAAGACAGGTTAAAGAAGAGACAGTTAGGTCAATTTTCAGCTTGGCCTTGAAGAGTTCAAATTTGGGTAGGTCAAGGCCAGAAGGGCTCAAAGCATGGTCCAGATCCATGGGTTTAGCACAAGGTCTGTGAAAAGTCAGAAGTCATGGCAGGGGAAGCCAAGGTCACACAGAGTGGCTGGGTGGGAGGAGGGAGCTGGGCCTGGCAGAAGGAAGGAGGGCTGTATTCACAGGCAAGAGTGGGGCAGAGTGGGCTCAGCAGGGGAGGACCTGCAGGTGAAGGTAAGGTGGGGTTGGAGTAACAGGTTGGGGATGAGATCTAGAAGGAAAGGGGAGAGGGGAGAGTGGTGGGGGCAGTTTTATGCAGGACCAAGGTCAGATCTAGGAGATGGATGTAGTGGGTGTGGTCATAGATCAGGGTCCCAGGGGACATGGATGGGAACAGGCTTACCAAGGCGCAGGTGCCATGGCTGCCACAGTAGGCTGAGCATTCCTGCAGGCTGCAGTCAGGGCCACCCCAGCCTGGCTCACAGGCACACACACCAGTAGGCTGGCACTGCCCATGGTTCTGGCAGCCACCCGGGCACAGGGAGAAGTGGAATGAGGCATTAAAGCCCAGCAGGTTGTAATTGGCATCACTGAAGAGGTGCAGCAGCATCTGCAGGAGCAAGGTAGGTCAGGCAAGGTGGGCAGGGTTCTAGGGTGGGTCACTCCTGCCTCCACCTGACCTGGGGACCCAGAACCCCATATCCTTTGTCTCTTGCCACCTTCCTTTGTCCCTGTCCTTCTCTCTGATGTCCTCTTGCTATCTCTCTGTCCCCCTCTCATTCACTTCCCTGTGGATCTATCTCTCTTCCTCACACCCCTCCTAGATCCTCCGGCCACAGCCCCACAACCCCTGTCCCCACTAACCTTGCCCGAAGAAGCCTCAATGGGTGGAGGCCGAGTGCTCCCGCTCAAGCTGGCAAGCAGCGGCCCTCGGGGGGAGTCACCATCATACACGAACAGGTAGTCATATGTGCATTCCGTGTCCAGGAAAAGGAAATCCAGTAGGATCCGGTGCCGAGGACTTGGGGCTTGAAATGGGCACAGAGGAGCCAGTTCAAAAACCAAAAACTGGCCTCCCAAAATCTCCACTCAGCCCACCTACAAACACCAAGCCCTCCTCTGGGTGATCTCGGGGGCTCAAGGATGAGTCAGATCTGAGAAGGGCTCCCAGTCTCATAGCCAAGGGAAGTCAGAGCTGTGACAGCCAGAAGGATAGGAGCCCAGAGAAGGAATTACAATTTCAGTCCTGGAAAAGACTCCTGAGATCAGGCTGAACACCTGTACCATTCAGATGTGAAAATAAAGTGCAGCCAGAGGATACCCCACCACACTGGTGACAGAGCAGAGTCACAGTGCTTCTGATACCTCATTTCCTTTCTATGCTTGAGCTTCAGACACACCTAAGCCAGAGGCTTGGGGTCCAGGCCCTAGCAAAGGGGTACTCCCAGCAGGAAAGGGCCTCCAGGCTGAATAGAGCTCAGAGGAAAGAGTTTCATTTCTTCCCCCCTGAGCAAAGGACTGATCTTTAGAGCATCATAGTTCCCCCATCCCCACCCAGAGTCTCATTTCTGCTTACTGTGGTGGCTAGGGGCACAGACTCCAGCCAGACCACCAAGCTCATATCTTAGCTCTGCCACTGACTAGCTACTAGCTGGGCAACCTTGGGCAAATAACCTAACCTTTCTGGATCTGTTTCCTCAAAGAAAGGGAGAAAGGGAGAGATATGGACAGGAAAAGGAGACAGAGAGGTGAGGGTAGGGGGAGAGAGAGGTAGGGAGGGAGGGGGAGAGAGGAGGGGAGAGAGGGAGAAGGAGAGGGAGAAACACAGGACACAGGGACACAACCAGAGAGAAGCAGAGAGGTGGAAACAAGACCAACCAGAGAAGGAAATGACCCAGAGGAAAGTGAGGACAGAAAGAAGACAAACTTCTAGGCCATCCCTTCCACTGAAAGTGAGAGTTAATTCCCTGCCCCTTTTATCTGGGAAGAGCCTTAGTGACTTGCTTGACCAGTAAAAAGCAGTAGAAGTGACATTCTAGGACTTCTAAAGGTAGGCCATAAGAAGCCTGGCAGCTTTCACCTGGGCCTTGTAGAATGCTCCTTCTCAGAACACAGCTGTCATGCTGTGAAAAGTCAAAGCCACATGAAGATGCCACACGCAGGCGTTCCTGTCAACAGCCCCAGCTGCACTTCCAGGCAGCATCAACTGCCAGCCCTGGGAGGGACCTTCTTGGATGTCCGGCCAGGCGAACATTCAGATGACCGTAGCCTCAGCTGACATCTGACTGCGACCATGTGAGAGGCGATAATGCATGTAAAGTGTTTATAACAGGCCTAGCATATCGTAGTAAGTGCCACTACCTCAACACTGTCACCTGTGCTTGTTCTCTTCCAGGTCCTGGTTCCAGAAAGTTCTCTCATTCTACATCCCATACCAGAGGGCTCCATGAGACCACTGGCTCAGGGGAGTCTTCTGGGCTAGGGAAACTAGTAGACCTGGGTTCCAGCTCTGCCCCTGAACTGCTGGAGGACCCAGGGTCAGTCCCTTTCCTCCATGACCTCAGAGCACTCATCTGGATCCTGGAAATACTCATCCACCACTCATAATGGCTGGGTGATCTTGGGCCAGTTCCGTGGGCTGAGTCTCAGCTTCCTTGACTGTAAAATGGGGATAATTCATCCCATCCACCCCAGCCAGTGTGAACATTCAACGAGGTGGTGACTCTAACCTGCCAGCCCAGAACCAGAGTGTTCAATAATGTGCCCTGTCCAGCCCTTGTCCTCTCTCACCAGGACCTTTGATCCAGCCTCCTTCTTGGCCTCTAAGCCTACAGTCTTGCGCTAACACAGGTCCCTAAGAGATGTTCCCAACTCATTCTGGCCCTGTCCTCCCCTGCCTAAAAGCCCTGCATGACTCCTACCACGCTAGGAGAAAATCCTGCTCCCTAACTTGGTGTCTGGAACCTGTCTGTTCTTTTCTCACACCACCCCACTGCTTGCAGCCCTATCAGGAGCTGGGCCTGTGCAAAAGCTTCTTCCTCTGTCTAGAACATAATCTCCCTTCCCTCCAGCAAACTTCTCTTCCTCTAGAAAGTCTTCCCAAATGCCCCCTGGCTGGGTTAGGTGCCATCCTCTGGGGTTCCCACATCTCATTATAACCACCATTCCTCTGGGCCTGGAACATCTATGTCCGGGTTTGTTTCCCCTGCCTATGAGGCCCCCAGGGCAGGGCCTGGACCTGGGCCTAACTCTGTCCACAGCATTGCCCAGCTGAGAGCCTGACCCTGAGCAAGGGCTCAGGAAATGCTGGATGATGAAATGAAGAGCTACACAAGAGAAAGAATACTGAAGCTGGCTCTGGCCAGAGCCCCGGAGAACATCACACACAGATCCCTACCCTTGGTCTGGGTAATGCAGAAGAACCATTCAGTCAGACCAGACACCAGACCTCCCAGAATCTCATCATCTCAACCAAACTATACAGCTCTATTCGTGGAATTACAACAAGTACATCTTTGTCAAGTGTCTGCTGGAAGCCAGTTCACCATCTGCCTTTCCCAAGTTCCTCCCTAAGTTCAAGGTCTCCTGTTTCCACCCAACCTCCACACCATCCCAGTCAGAAATCTGATCCCCAACCCCCGCGCCCTCAGAAACAAGATACTTATGAGGATGTTATGAGAACTAGGACTAGATAAAGTGTGAACGTGGTACAAAAGTACCAGGGTTGGTTGCTTAGTGTTTTTGTTTGTTTGTTTGTTTTTTGAGTTGGAGTCTCACTTTGCCACCCAGACTGGAGTGCAGTGGCCGCTCCCGGCCACCGCAACCTCGACCTGCTGGGCTCTGGTGATCCTTCTGCCTCAGCCTTCCAAGTAGCTGGAATTACAGGCGCGTGCTATCACGCCCAGCTAATTTTTTGATTTATTGTAGAGATGAGGTCTCGCTGCCCAGGCGGGTCTCGAACCCGCGGGCTCAGGCAATCCACTCACCTCAGCCTCAGGTACTCCTTTATAGCAACACAAAATAGACTAATACACCATCTCCAGTTTGCCCCCACCCAGCCTGACAGCAATGGCCCACTCCTGCTCAGAATTCTTCTGTGGCTCCCCATCAACTACAAAAGAAAGGTCAAACCACACAGTGTGACAGTCAAGGCCCTTCTTCCCCTGCTTCTGGCTGTCTCCTCACCACCAAGTCAACAGTGCAGCCACACCAGGCAAGCCTAAACATGGATCCTGAGACACACCAGCCTCCCTCATGTCTTCATAGAGACTGTTCTCTTTTTCCACCCAATAAGCTCCTATGCATGCTTCAGAACCCTCTTCAATGTCTCCTCCTCTACAACTTCCAGATAAGTCCTCTCCCTCCCCTAGGCCTGTCCACCCAACTCCTGCACTTTCCTTTCTCAGTCCTGAGCACTGTCTCAGTGAATACACAGGAGCTGAATATCTGTGTCTAGCCCCACCAATCCCAATCACTCTGGGATTCTTCAAGGCCAGAGGACAATTTATACCACCTACACACATACAAACATACTCTGTATTCTATTTTCTCCCCCTCAACCTGAAAGGAATAGGCCTCAGACTACGGACAGTTAGACACGCTTACTCCCAAGAAACATACATCCATACCCCACACAGCAGCCAGAGAGTTCAAAAACACAAATCAGATCATATCCTCTCCCTGCTCAAAACCGATCCCCATCTCCCAAGTGCCCCCACATAAAAATCACACTTCACAGCCTGCCAAGGAAGACCTTGCATGATCCTGGCCTTGACATACCTCTGGCATTTGCCCATGACCTCCCCTGTCTGGGGAACTCCTGCTCCTCCTTGGAAGCCTTCCTGGACTTCTCCAGTTACTGCCTTTGGACTTCTCTTCTGCCTCCCTATTGCCCTCAGGATACAGCTTAAAATCACAAAGTCCTACCCCTCAGTTCCTTTCAACCCTGTGGCATCTGGCTCACTGGTTGTCTTCTTTTACTCTGTTTCAGCACACTAGATTTCTACTTCCTCAAAAATATCACACGTTAAAAAAAAAAAAAAAAAAAAAAAAGGCCGGGTGCGGTGGCTCACGTCTATAATCCCAGCACTCTGGGGGGCTGAGATAAGAGGAATGCCTGACCCCACAGGTTCAAAACCAGCCTGGGCAACTTAGGGAGACCTCATCTCTTCAATAAATCAAGAAAAATTAGCCAGGCGTGGTGGTACATGCCTGTAGTTCCAGCTGCTTGGAAGGCTGAGGCAGAAGGATTGCCTGTACATGGCAGGTTGAGGCTGCAGTGGCCGTGAGCGTGCCACTGCCATCCAGCCTGGGTGACAGAATGAGACCCAAAGACAATTTTTTTTCCATTTAAAAAAATGTTTTAAAAATCACACTGAGAGAGGCTGAGCATGTTGGCTTATGCCTGTAATCCCAGGACTTTGGTAGGCCCAAGCAGAAGGATCGCTTGAGTTCAAGACCAACTTGGGCAACACAGTGAGACCTCATCTCTACAAAAAAGATAAATAAAAAATTAGGCCTGAGCCCGCGGGTTCGAGACCCGCCTGGGCAACTTGGCGAGCCCTCATCTCTACAATAAATCAAAAAATCAGCCGGGCGTGGTAGCGCATGCCTATAATTCTGGCTACTCGGGAGGCTGAGGTGGAAGGATCGCCGGAGCCCAGCAGGTCGAGGCTGCGGTGGCCGGGAGCGGCCACTGCACTCCAGTCTGGGCGAAAGAGTGCGACTCCAACTCAAAAAAAAAAAAAAATTAAGTGGGCATGGTGGTACACGCCTATAGTCCCAGTTACTTAGGAAGCTGAGGCAGGAGGATCACTTGAGCCCAGGAGTTTGAGGCTACGATGAGCTGTAATCATACCACTGTACTCCGGCCTGGGTAACAGAGCAAGGCCTTGTCTCTTAAAAAAAAAAAAAGGGCTGGGCACAGTGGCTCAAGCCTGTAATCCCAGTGCTATGGGAAGCCAAGGTGAGGGGATTGTCTGAGCCCACGGGTTCAAGACCAGCCCGGGCAACTTGGCAAGACCTCATCTCTACAATAAATTAAAAAATTAGCCAGGCGTGGTAGTGCAAGCCTGTAGTTCTGGCTACTTGGAAGGCTGAGGAGGAAAGATTACTGGAGCCCAGCAGGTCGACGCTGGGGTGGCCGTGAGCGTGCCACCACACTCTAGCTTGGGTGATGGAGTGAGACTCCAACTCAAAAAAAAAAAAAAAAAATCATACTCTCCTGCTTCTAGGCCTTTGCATGGACTATCCTTCTTGTCTGGATTGCTCTCCTGCTCCCTCCTACACATGGCTCTGGTCTCAGTTATATCCCAGAGTAAGTCAGATGTCTTCTCTGGGCTTCTCCACTCCCTGAGAGGGGGTTTGTCTCCCTCGCTGACTGGACACCCCTAAGGGTAGGGCGCCTTAGATAGGCTAGTCCTTCTTTCTGGATTGTTCTTCCTCCCCCTCTTGACTCATTCCTTCAGGTCTCAGCTCAGACATTTCCTCTAGGAAGCCTCTCTGCTCTCCCGCACCCTCAGGTCAGGTACTTCCTCTGGGCTCTCCCAGGCCCGTGGGCCTCCTTCACAGACCACTCTGGATCATCACTGTCTATCAATGTGTTTAAGTGGACTTTAAGTCCCAAGTCACCAGTGACTGCTTGAACTGTCTTGGTCAGGGCTATGTCCCAGTAGCAAATATAATGTTTGGCATTTGTATAACTAAAAAATTTTTTGACTTATTGTAGAGATGAGGTCTCGCCAAGTTGCCCAGGCTGATCTTGAACCCCTGGACTCAGGTACTCCTCTTGCCTCCACCTTCCAAAGTGTTGGGATTACAGGCGTGAGCCACTATGTCCAGTCTAATATCATTTATTAACTTTAATTTCTTTTAAGTCAGGGTTTCTCTCTGTTGCCCAGGCTAAAATGCAGCGGCATAATCATGGTTCACCATAGCCTCGACCTTCTGGGCTAAGGTGATCATTTCGCCTCAGCCTCCTGAGTAGTTGGGACTACAGGAGCATACCACCCTGCTTGGCTAAATACCTAATACCACTTATTGAACATTTACTATGCATCAGCCATGTACATGTTAAATATCTGGTCTCATTTAATTCCAACAACCCTATGAGGTGAGTACTACCGTCATCCGCATTTGAGGAGAACAGAACTCAGAGAAAGGAACCCACCTGTCCAAAGTCACAAAGCTAGAAAAAAAGTAGAACCAAATTCAAACCCAGGTGATTGGACTCAGAGCCTGAGTTTTTTGGTTTTTTGTTTTTTTTTTAGTTGGAGTCTCACTCGGTAGCCCAGACTGGAGTGCAGTGGCTGCTCCCGGCCACCGCAGCCTCACCTGCTGGGCTCCGGCGATCCTTCTGCCTCAGCCTTCCGAGTAGCCGGAATTACAGGCATGCGCTACCACGCCCGGTTGATTTTTTGATTTATTGTAGAGATGAGGTCTCGCTGCCCAGGCGGGTCTCGAACCCACGGGTTCAGGCAATCCACTCACCTCAGCCTCCCAAAGGCGCGGGATTACAGGCTGAGCCACCGAGCCCGGCTAGAGCCTGAGTTTTTAACAGTTACTCAGAAGACCCCTCACATATGCTCAGGGCTGGTAATTGTCCACTGGGTCTGGGTGCGTCTCCCCCACCAGACTTGGAGGCTTTCCAGGGCAGGGCCCAAGTTGGCAACAAACCCTTGGAATCAGGCATTTTAGAGCCAAAGGCCTGGACCAGAACCGGGCTCTGAGAATGTGGTGAGTGAATGAAGGCACACATGAATGAACTAGCAGCAAATTAGTGAGTGACCCACGCGGCCCCACTCACCCTCGATGAGCCATTCGCAGTTGCCATTGACGCTGTAGTTGCCCGCACCATCCGTCACGAAGCCTGACGCCTCCCGCAGTACCTGCCGCTGCCCCTTGCAGTCCCCTGCCCAGGCCCCAGGGGACAGCGACCCCAGCAGGGACAAGGCCACGGCCAGGGCCGCGGTCAGGGTCTTGCCTGGGGCCATCGCCGCCTCCCGCATTGACCCTTAGAATGGGGACGGGCCCTAAAGACCTGGAGAGGACCCGCTACCGGCTGCAGGCCCTGCAAATGCGACCTCTATAGGCATAGCATGGCCTTGTAGAACGCTGAGGTCCCGGAGACGTAGTCACTGCGAAGGGAACGGCCGCTGTTCATCGGCTCTGGAAGGCGAAGGGCGGGCCCTACAGACCGATGGAAGGCCCTGTATTTGATGTCGTTATGGACGGGGCCGACCCCTAGGGGCCGTGTAGGTCCTCTATAGACACGGGCCTCCATAGGGCAGCCGGCCCCCATAAACAGTGTCCAGCAGTTACAGACTCAGGCCGCTGCAGGCCAAACGGACCTTACAGACGGGTGGGCCCCCAGGGGGCGAAGGGCTCTACGGCCGGCAGGGACCTCCATAGAAGGTGCGGACCCGGACTGGCCAAGTTCGGATGGTCCCGAAGAGATTCCTCCAGCCGGGGGCGGGGCGCGAGCGTTTGCTGGGGGCGGAGCCCGTCTTCAGGGGCTCGGGCCCGGACCCCATAGACGCACCCCCTTCGCTCACCCACCCGCACCTCCCTCATGAGCCGGATAGGCCTGATCAGAGAGACGAAGGGACGCTAGGGCCAGAGCGTCCCCGGGAAGACCCGCTGGGAGGGCGAGGGGGCGGGAGACGAGAAGCCGCTGTGGGAGAGCGGGCGGAGAGGAGGCGAGAAGTGGCAGAGCGGCAGGTCAGAGCGGCCCTGGGAGGACTGCGGAGTGCCCAACTCCACCCCTCCGCCAAGGGAGACTTCCGGAAACTTCCCCGCCCGTTTGTTACCAGCCGCATGCGCAGCAGCGAACTCCTCGGCCTGCGAAGGGAGCGAGTCACGCATGCGCAGTGCTACGATCGTCACTCAAAAACGACTCCGGCTGCCCGGTGGCTGAGCAGAGCATATGCCACTGGAGGGCGCCTGTACCTCTGTCTGGGAAAGGGAAGGTGAAAAAAGCGGTGCAGTAAAGAGGGCCCTGCTAGATCTTTGATCATTTTCAGTGCTTCCAGATGCTGGGTCAATATAAAGGTCAGGCCCCTGTCTCCAGTCCCAAAATGCCATTTCACAGATGGACACACTGAGGTCCCGAGCCTGAAACAGTTCTGGCTCAGCCTCGCCGCTGAATACCATCAAGATGTAAAAGAAGCCATGTTATAGATAAAAACTCAACGAATCCTCTTTATTTTGGCAAGAAGGGGGAAAAGTCTTTCTGCCAGGGACCCCCGGAATGGAGACGGGGCGGACAGAGTGCGGGTCCGAGGTCACAGATCCGAGGGTGGGTTTCGGGGTCGAGACCAGCATCGCAACATCCATCCCAGGAGCAGCGTCTCGCGTTCGCGGAGTCCTGGAGAGTCACGCGCAGGGTCCCGGCGGTCATCACGTTTCCGGAGTCCGGCGGGCTCAGAGGTCTCGGAGGGGACCGGGGGGCCGGAGGTCACGGAACAGCGGGAGCCCAGAATCCGGCGCCGCTCGGGGCAGGGGCTGAGGGAGGGGACGGGGAAAGCGGCTCCCGCGGGACCGTTTGGCACAAGAGGGAAGGGGGCGCGGGACGCCGTGCGCCCCACCTGGGCGCGCGGGGTGGGGAGGGTTGGGAAGGCCCAGGATGGCCGAGCTCTGGGGCCAGGATAAAGCAGGGGTCCGGAGCCCGGCCGGGCCCGGTGCGCGGCCCATGGGGCAGGGGTGCGCAGGGGTGCTCAGACCGGGGGTGCGGTGCCCCCGGCCGTGTGCATGCTGAAGTATTCGGTGAAGCCGGTGTGCGGCGCCGCCGTCTGGGGCACGAGCGGCTGGTAGGGCGGTGTCGGGCCATCCCAGCCCGGGTCGGCCGCCTTGGGAAACCGAGCGGGAGGGGGAGGGGAGGCTGCGCCCGGCTCAGCCGTGGTCACCACGCGGCCCCTCGGGGCCGCCGCCGCCGCCACCGCCGTCTCCTCCACCTGCTTCCCGGCCTGGGGGGGGGGCAGGGTCAGACGCCGTCCGGGACCCTCGGGGGGGCAGATGCGGCCCCGAAGACCCGTCCCCCTGCCCCCGAAGGACCCGTCCACCCCAGGTATGGACGCAAGAGTCAGTCAGGGAAGGAGTGGGTGGCGGGGCGCCTGGGCAGCGGCGCCAGATACTCAAAGGGCGGCGTCGGGGCGCGCGGGGCGAACTCCGG
>NW_007249799.1:29599-37403 GCF_000164805.1 Carlito syrichta | reverse complement strand
AGGAGGCGGGCGGGGGGATGGAGAAGAGCTCCGTGAAGTTGGGCACCGAGTCGCTGATGAACGTCACGTTCCCGTAGACGTGCTGCGGGAAGGTCTTGTCCGAGGATTGGCTTCCTCCTGGTCCAGGGACCCCAGCCGATGCGATCTGCGACGTGCGCACGTGGTACGGGAAGTTCTTGTTGGCCGCGGATGGGCGGGTCATAATCTGAGGCCAGAGGCCAAAAGCAGGTTAGAGAAGCGCTGTCCAGGCCCCAGTCTGTCTCCACAGAGTCCTAAAAAGTCCCCTTCATGCCGGGCGTGGTTGCTCACACCTGTAATCCCAGCACTTTGGGAGGCGGAGTCAAGAGGATTACCTCAGCCCACTGTTCGAGACCAGCCTGGGCAACATGGCGAGACCTCGTCACTACAATAAATAAAAAAAAATTAGCTAGGCGCGGTGGCGTTCGCCTGTAGTTTCAGCTACTTGGAAGGCTGAAGCGGAAGGATCACCTGAGCCCGGCAGGTCGAGGCTGTGGTGGCCTTGAGCATGCCACTGCCCTCCAGCCTGGACTCTCACTCAAAAAAAAACAACAACAAAAAGATTCCCCTTCAGTTGACATCTCCCACACTTCCCTGAAACCATTCCAACTGGATCCAGCTCCCCTCTGGACACTCAGTGTCCGGGACCCTAGCATTTTCCCTTCAACACAGCTCTTAATACTCTGCCTGTGCTTTCTCCATCAGAGCTGTGACAACTGCACTATAATTGACTGGTTACGATCTATGTTCTGCATTGTCCAGTATGACGGCTACTAGCCACATGTGGCTTAAATTTAATGAAAATTAAACTAAAATTTTAGTTTCTCAGTCACACTACTCACATTCAAGTGCTCTCTAGCTATATGTGGTTAGTAGCTACCATATTGGACAGCACAGGTAGTAGAATATTTTCATAAACACAGTCAATTGGACTGCAGTTAATGACTCTAGAAAGTGAGCTCGATGAGGGCAGGAACCTGACTCTTCTGTTCCCTGCTGAATCTCCAGAACCTTCTAGAACAGTGTCGGGCACATATAAGCCCTCAATAAATACTGGTTGAATATAGGAATGTCTGGCACCAGTTAGTTTGATAGGCCATAAGGGCAGGGGCTGTGTGTGACTCCAATGCCACATCCTAGAAGCCTAGCGCAGCTCCTCCAAGGCTGTGCCGAACAAATGAATGAGGAGCTGAAACCAATGGGTAGTTTCCAGAGGTGGAGCTGTGCTGAGCTAACATGAGCATTCCTAGGAAGAAACTTGGCTGAGATACAGCACAAAGGGCGCCGTGTTTGGCATTCTGAGCCTGCATCCCACCTTCAGGTTCCATAGATCGCTGAGTGTAGGACCGGGGCACGTTGATTAGACTCCCTGAGCTTCACCAGGGAAAAGGGATTGCAGTGCCTACTTGGAAAGATGAGAGGGTAGAAATGAAAACCACTGGTGCAGAGCCTGGCACATGATGGGTTCTCAGTGTTTCTTCTCTTCCTGTCACTTTCTGACTTCCTGCAGAGCCTGGGAAGGTGAGTGAGTCTGTACCTGAGTCAGGCTCTGAGGTGGAGGATGGCCCCCCCTCCCTCAGCAGCTGAGGAAACTCCCTACACAATATACATGTAGATCCCTGGAGTTAGGAGCTTCCCCAAACTCAGTGATGCCTATCTCCTCTTCTGGCTCCCTGCTTATGCCAGACCTTGTGGTCTGTTGGAGGACGAGGTTAAAATTGCCCACCTTAAGCCAGGCTCGGTGGCTCAGCTTGTAATCCTGCGCCTTTGGGAGGCTGAGGTGAGTGGATTGCCTGAGCCCACGGGTGCGAGACCCGCCTGGGCAACTTGGCGAGACCTCATCTCTACAATAAATCAAAATGAGCCGGGCGTGGTAGCACGTGCCTGTAGTTCCAGCTACTTGGAAGGCTGAGGCGGAAGGATCACCAAAGCCCTGCACGTCGAGGCTGCGGTGGCCGGGAGCGGCCACTGCATTCCAGTCTGGGTGACAAAGTGAGACTCCAACTCAGAAAAAAAAAATTGCCCGCCTTGCCACCAGAAGCCATGGAGCCCTGCCAGGTCACCTCCACTCTCTAGGCCTTAGCTTTCCCTCTCTGTATAGTGGGTACAGTATCCATTATCCATCCTCTCCTGGAGCTGCTCTGACAATTAAACAAGAGGGCAGGAGTAAATGCACACAGATGTTCCTAGCATGAAACAGGCTGGTTCAAGATAGGTGCCCAGTGAACAGTTCATAAATGAATAAATTAATGATAGATGAATAATGAATATGAGAACTGTCATCAAGATCAGATAGGATGTGAACTAGAGCAAAGAGTAGATCTGATGCCGGTACTCTCCTAATGCCTAGGTCTGGACAACACCATTAAGATTCAGGCCCCCAGGAGCCCCAGCCTGTCCCATCCCAGCTGCTTCTTCCTGAATAATGGCCTGTGATGGGAAAATACATGGAGGAAAGATTGAATAGAGACAAAGGGGCTTGGTAAAGGCAATGGGGATAAAGAAGAGACATGTAAGAGTCTTGGGACACAGCTTCAGGAATGGAAATGGGAAGGAAGGGCAAAGAAGGATGGGGGGGTTTGGGGGAGAGGCCAAAAATAGGAGAGAGAAATAGAAGAGGGACTCTGGGCGCAGAGTACCCTGCAGGAACCCAGCAGGCTCTCAATAACTGTTTGAATGACTAATGGGGAAATGGATCAAGAGCTCAGAACAGGAGGGTCCAGCAGATCAGATGTGGGAGCCTCACCCTTAGCTTCCCAACCTGCCTAGATGCCCATACTCACCAGGAATACACCATGGGCATACAGGTGGATCCCCAGCTGGATGCCATTGACAATCTTCTCCCGGGCCCACTTGGGGATCCCAAAATTGGCAATCAGGGCCATGACAGGAACCGCAAAGAACCTGAAGAGGAGGTACTGGGTCAGTAGAGATGTTGTCCTTGCCCTCCACCCAATCCCATGGCCCCACTCCCCCTGCCATGCACACACACGGGCCCCAAGCAGGTCCTAAACAGAAGGGAAGCCAGTGTGACCTTCAGAAGCCAGAGGGTGAAACAGACCTGGGAAAGTCGGGGGGTGGGGGTCAAGGACTAGGTTGAATGTAACTGAGTTCTACCCTACTCCAGATTCTGGAGTTTAATGAATGAGTTAACAAATAATAATAGCTATGAATTTACTGCATACCAGGTCACTTCCTAAGTATTTTACACATATAAATTCATTTAACTCTTATAGTGACTCTATGAGGCAGGTGCAGTTCCATCCCCATTAACAAGAGAGGAAACTGAGGCAGAGAAATTAATGGACTTGTCTGAGGTCACACAGCTTATAAGCTTTAGAGCTGGGATCTGAACTCAGGCAGTCTGGCTTGGAATCTACCAACCTTACTACTGTGTTATGCCGAATGAAAATAATTACAATAGTTTTTGTTGTTGTTGTTTTGTTTTGTTTTGTTTTGAGTTGGAGTCTCTCTCCGTCTCACGGCCACTCCAAGCAATCCTTCCACCTCAGCCTTCCAAGTAGCCGAACTACAGGCGTGCGCTACCATGCCCAGTTAACTTTTTATTTTATTGTGGAGATGAGGTCTCACCCGGGCTGGTCTTGAACCCACGGCCTCAGGCAATCTGCTCACCTCAGCCTCCCAAAGTGCTGAGATTATAGGCTGTGCCACCGAGCCCAGCCTACAACAGTTTTTATTGAACATTTACTGTGTTCCAACCTCTCCTGGAGCTGCAGGAACATTCAACCTTCATATATTGTCCTATGAATGCTCAAGATAACTCTTTGCAGGAGATACTATTGACAACATTGTTTTATGGGTAAGCAACCTGATGCCTTTTTTTACTTTCACTTCTTTTTTATTTTAACTTTGGAAAAGTAAATTTGTTCAAGGTCACAGAGTAAGTGTGACTCCTACTCTGTGGGCCTTAGCTTCCCAGTGGCAGATTCTGGGTAACAGCTGCCTGAGTTGAAGATCCCTCTTCCTCATGAAAGAGGGTCTGAGATGGGCAGTAGCCACTTCTGGGGAACTCAGGAGGGAGGCAGGAACAGGCTGGGGGCCCACCAGTCTCACCAGAGGGTGTAGGCAGCAAAGAAGGGCACATAAAAGGGCTGCTTCTCAGGAAAGTGACGCAGTGAGACGAGCACGGCATAGCAGAACCACACGTAGGCCGCCACCTGCAGCCCGATGAGCCCATAGCCGGCCGGCGACTCATATGTATACAGTACCTGGCCCGGGTCAAAGAACTGGACCCACAGGAGAGGGTTCATCATGGCCTCCTGCCCTCCATCAAGCTCCCTGAACCCCACCCTGAGCACCCAGGGAACCAAGGTACTCCATCAGAACAGAAGCATCAGGAGAGTCAGGAATGGAGACAGAGACTTATCAAGCAGAGAGAGAGGGTAAAAAGGATAAGAAGCGGGACTATCGTGTGCCCAACATGGGACTAAACACCTTCCATGTGTGAGCTTTTCCATCAGCATCAACTCAACAAGGTAGGTCTTGTTTTCATCTCATTTCACAGAAGAGGAAACTGAGGCTAAGAGGGAAAACTGAGGCTAAGAGGGAAGTCCTTTGGCCAAAGCCATACAGGTGATATAAAGCCTTAGGAGTTCCCTGGGGTAGATAAGATCCTCCTAATTTTCCAAAGACGAAGCAGGCCCAGGGAGGGAGGTCACCACCCAAGGTCAGTCATCTAAGAAGTGGGAGAGCAGGCATGGAATCCAGGTCTGAGTGACTCCTGAACTCTTAGTCATGACGCTGAACATAAATGTGACAGTGAGAGACAGAGGGAGGAGAAAGAAAGCTACTTGAGATGGCAAAGAGGGGAGGAATCACTTGGGCAGATGGGAAGGCAGAAAATCAGAGTGGGAGAGTGAGTGCCAGCAAGAGAACTATGTGGGGAAGGGCTAGCAGACAGGTCAAGGAGGAGGCCTCTGCCAAAAGCTTTGATGGGGTGGGGAGAGTGAGGAGGGGGTGGGGCCTGGGCAGGGGCCAGTGGGACTCACTTCAGCCTCGTAGATGAGTAGCACCACGTGGGTAAGAGTGTACAGGGTCATGTAGACAGACAACTTCACAGAGCCCGAGTGGCTGATGCGGCCCCTGGCAGCAGGCCATGAGGGGAGACAGTAGGGGTGGGAAGCGTCAGGGAGGAGGATGCAGCCACCCCCCTGCCCCCCTCCTTGCCCTGCTCCCCAGCCCAGCAACCCCATCAGCACTCCCTGCCCGGGCACCGTGTCACCGTGAATCCCTTCCCCAGAAGGATGAGCATCAGCAGGAAGATGAGGAAGCTGGAGGAGAAGAGCAGCTTGGCTGGGAGAAGGGAGGAGAGGGCGGCTCAGAGAGGA
Organism: Carlito syrichta; assembly: GCF_000164805.1. Taxonomy (NCBI): domain Eukaryota; kingdom Metazoa; phylum Chordata; class Mammalia; order Primates; family Tarsiidae; genus Carlito; species Carlito syrichta. Next base: position 32,037 of record NW_007249799.1, on the reverse strand, counting down.
CCCCAACCTGAGCCAAGCACCCCACCCTCCCCCAGCCCCACTTCATTCTCACCCAAGATCTTCACACTCTCGTTGCCAATGCCATCGGTGGCATACTGACCCCAGTAGATGCAGAAAAACAGGAGGCTCAGGACTGGGGATAGAGAGGATGGGGCAGAGAGAGGAAAAGACAGAAGCCAGCTTTTGGCCATCACTGTCCTCTAGCACTGTGATCCAGGTGGCCTGAAACTCTCGGCCCCCACAGGACTCTAGACCATCTATACCCATTGACCTGCTAGGTGACCCCAGCTCCTAGTCCCTCCTCCCCCACGACCCAGGGGTCCAAGCTCCCAGGCATTCCTCTCAGCCCTAAGTCCTTCCTTCCACAGAATGCAGTAGTTGAGACGCTAAACTTCACCTTCCACTCCTGCTGCGGCCATGAACATTTTATAAGTTGTGTGGAGCAACTGACGACCTTTCAGCAGATCTAGGGAGCAAGGCAGGTAAAGGCTGTTCACAGGCAGAAAGGGAAACTAGCTCATCTCCCCCAACCCGGCTCCCCCCCATATCTCCTCTCCCACCCCACACCCCTGTGTACTGGACTCACATCCAAAGTAACAGGAGAGGAAGAAGATGAGGATGAATATGAGGAGGAAGGTCACATCTGTCTCCAAGATTCCTGCCAATTAGTGGGAGGAGGAGAGTTTATTCAAGTGAATGTCCTCTCAGTAGGCACCCAGCTCTGGTACTCCACAGAGATCCTGGCTTCTGGGTCCCCACGTGCTCACCAAACTCATCAGCTGAGAAGTGCCGTGTCCAGAAGGACTTGCCATTGGTGAGGACCATCTCATACTCCAGCTGCAGTCCATCTCCCTGTGGGAAGTGTGGGAGGATTAAGGGGGGCCCTGGGCAGATAGGGCATCGGCAGGATGGAAGAGAAGAGGAGAAGGACCAGGAAGCCCTCTCAGCCCCTTACCCCACACTTGCTGAGTGCAATGTACCACCACCTTTCACGCACTGAGCGGAAGCTGCGGCCACTGGAGCAGCTCAGGTAGCGGGTTCCCTCTTCTGACACCACCTGGGGACAAGCAAGAAGGCTGGCGCCTGCCCTTGATGCCCCAAGTCCTCAGCCTGTCCTCAATGCCCCCAAGTCCTCAGCCTTCATCACCGGCCCACTCCCCCAGGCTGGACCCACACCTGACATCCTGACCAGGCATACTGGGTGGTGAGGTTGATGACCTGGTTGTTCTCCGGCCTGATTACTGACTCCTTGGCCAGGCAGTCCTGGAGAAGGCAGGAACAGAGTCACTCCCCAGCCAAGCATGACCTCCTCCCTCCTCCCCCTACACTTTATTCACAGCCCTCACCTTGTCCCCTGCCTTGTACACAGCTGGCCACTGGGATGGGTCGTCGAAATAGAGGAGGATGTTTTGACAGCACTTGGCCTGCAAACCCAAAAATTTGGGGGTTGGAGGATCGCTGGGAGCTGGGGTGCCTCTGGAGACCAAGTGAGTATCCAGCCTCAGCATGGTGAGTATTGGAAGAGACTCACCTCAGGGTAGCGGAAACGGAAGTCTAGTCGACCGTAATCCGAGAGGAAACAAAATCTTGTCAGGAACACCCAGTCCTGGAAAAGGGACCCAGTCAGACCCTCTGCTGAGTCCTTCGAGAACTCTCCTCAACTCCATAGACCCCAACTTTTTTCCCCTACCCTCAGCTACCTGATTTCCCAAGTACCATAAGGAGACCAAGTCCCCTGCAAAATTCTTCCCCATCTCTTCACCATGCGTCCACGATTCTTGCTGCCCTGATTTTCTCCTTCAGCTGCCCCCCAAGTTTCTTCCCCTCCACTCAAACACTCCTCCCATTTCCCAGGAGCCCTGAGAAAGACCTCGGAGGGATACCCATCCCGGCCGCCTCATCTCCTGGCCACCTCATCTCCTGGCCACCATCTGACTCCATTTCCCCAATATCCACACACGCCCGCCCCACCCCCACAGTGCTCCGAGAGACCATCCCGTGCTGGGGACTCTTCCAGACGGCCACATTTTGGCCCGGAGGGCCCCTCTTGGTCCTGAGCAGGAGAGTGGGAGTGTGGTGAACTCGGGGCTCTCGGTTGAGTGAAAAGTGCTGTCCCTTCAGCACCACCTCCGCGGCCCCCCTCCCAAACTCTGTCTCCCAACCCACTTCCCCTCCTCGCCCAGCTCTGACCTCAATGTCCCTCCTATAACCCCCAAATCTGGCCTCGACCCCACGGCCCCCTTCAGTCTCGACCCGGCCCAGTCTCCCGTCGCCCCCTGCCCCATCCCTCTGCGGCTCCCAGGGCCCGCCGGGAGGGGCGGCAGGGGGCGGGGCGGCACTCCTCCCCTCCTCTCCCTCCAGTGCCCCCGGGGCCCGGCGGGCGCCTGGGAGGGCTCGGCGTACTCACCTCCTTGGAGCTAAGGTTGCCCCGCACGTAC
>NW_007249799.1:21097-29502 GCF_000164805.1 Carlito syrichta | reverse complement strand
TCCGCTCCGGCTCCCGCTCCGGCCCCGCGACGGAGGCGAGAGCGCGCGGGCTGGCCAGCGCGCGCCCCCGATTAAAGGGGCCGCCGGGCGCCGCGCTCCCCGCCCCCTCCTCCAGGTTGGCCCAACCTGGCTCCTTACTCTCTCCGCGTGGGAGGGGACTTTCATCCTCTGTCACCCTGCCCCACCCTTCGCCTCCCAGAGTCTCGTAGGTTCGTCTGGTTCCCCGTGTCCTAAACTAAACTCAGATTCCCCTAAGCCATGCCTTCTTCAAACTGCCTTCTCCTGGACAGCCAACAACCCCTAGCCCCGTGCTCTCTCCTGACCTCTCCCCAGTTTAGTCCCCAAATGATTATTTGATTGCCCAGTCCCGCCCCCGTGGCAGCCACCCTCATCTGTGTCCATCTCCGAGCTGCCAGCGTTCCAGATCCGATGCTCTCTGAGAAGTACCCACAGAGGCATAGAGAGGGCAAGCCACTTGCTCTGGGTCACAGACACGAAGGGGGCAGAACCTTCACCCAAACTGCTATACCCTGCTGCCCGACCCTGACCTGTCACTGCTTAGCAAGGTGTGAAACTGGGTTGCTGTAAGACAGAGAGGTGATGGTGTGAGACATTCAGGAGCATGGACTCTGAAATAAGGTGCCTGGGTTCAAATCTCAGCCTTGCCTTTGCTTGCCACTTGCCCACCATAAGTCCTTGGCCATCATTCAGCCCTGGATCTCCTAGTCCAGTCCCTCTTTATGCTGGCATCTATCCTATGGTTTCCCAGTGATCCTATGGTTTCCCTTTCCCTAGAAAGGCTTTCCAGAGTAAATCCAAGCCCCTCGTCTTGATTTTCTTGATTAGACTCCAACAAACATTTCTAGCTTCATCCACCCCCTCCACTGCAGAAAATTTGGGGCTGCTCAAAATACCATTGTTTTAAAACCTTGTAAGCCAAGGGGCTAAACAGGAAATACGAATGAGTGAAACACGTTTAGGGGAGAGCATGGACTCTATGAAGAAGGGGTCTCAGCTATTGGGTCAGTTAGATTTAGGTCTGCTGCCAGTTTTTTTTTTTTTTTTTTTTTTGAGAGAAGGCTAAAATGCAATTAAAACAAACTGATTTGTAACAGTAGGTAATTGACTCAAACATTTAAAACATAACATGGATGAAAGAAAAAAACCTATGGGCCTGATTTAGCCCTGATCTGCCACTCCTGCCTTGAGTCTGCATGTACACTGTCCCCTGTGCCCACCACACCAGGAGCCCCACAAGGGCAGGCCCACGTATGACTCACTCTAAGTCCCAGCATGGCCTAGGTATTTGCTGAGTGAAAATGATCCCATATCTGCCATTTGCCCTCCTTTAGGCCTTGCATGTGCTGTTTCCCTTGCCTGAAATGTTATTTTCCTCCTCAAGTAGCAAGTTTCTACCAATCTTGAAAAACACAGGGTCTGTGTCAGTCCCTCTATGACGACTTCCCTCATTACTGGGGCAGAGTCATCACTTCCTCTTTGGACATCCCCAGCGCCTGCACTTCTCTGGTTCTCCTAGATGTAACCACTGGAGCTGGGATTGTGTGTGATGACCACCGGACTGAAAGTCTCATGAGGACAGGGCCTTGATCTCACTCATTCTGGTGCCCCAGCATCGCCAAAGCTGAGTCAGGCACACAGCTGGCCACAGTGGATATATGTGTTGGATTAACTGAAGCCCCAAGTTTACCCATCCTGCTGACCTCTCAGGACCTAGGAAGGTGACAAATGATAATATCTTCCCTTCTAACTTGAACCTAGAATTCAGAGCTAAGGAAAGTTGCTCTTCTGGGTCAGTGACTCATTGAAAACCAAGAGGACCATGAAGGTTCTTTATTAAGGTAACCAGGAGTACAGGACACCTAACCCCAGCCTTAGCCTCAGTCCCCCCTCAGTATAGTCTCATAGGTGGAAAGGACCAGGCTTCTGGACTGCTCTGAGCCACAACCCAGGAGAGGTTGGGCAGTGGGGAAGCAGGCCTGGGGCTCCAATCCAGGACAGAGGTTTGGGACAACAAAGGTGATGGAAGCTGAGGCAGGGACTGAGTTGGGCCATGCCCCCAGGGCCAGGGAGGGGGTGGTGTGGCTACCAGCCAGATGCTTTTCAGCAAGTCAAAGGCTGTTGGGGGTCCCCAGGCTGCCCCACATGGCGAAGGCAATGAAGACAAGGGAGGTGGCCAGAGACCTCTTGGCGGTGCCAGGCTCACCCTGTGCGCAGTGGAAATGCTGGAGGTGTGAGGTATGGAAAAGGTGAGCTCCTTTGTCCCATGTCGCTTCCTCTGCCTCCCCTCCACTGAGACCTGTTCAGAGCTGTTGATCCAGGAGGGTGTCATTGTTTTTCTCTCAGGGCCCCCAGGCTTGGCCTCTGGCATAGAAGAAAGAAACAGCTGAGCTAAAGCAGACAAGGGAAAGGGGAGTGCAGGGGCAGGAGGTGGGCTCACCTGGCAAGGGCGACTGGCAGCCCTGCAGCACCAAGGTAAGGTCAGGAACACAGCCATGGCGGGCCTGTAAGGTGCCCACAATGGCATCCCTGGCCTCTTGCACCAGGTTCCTCCTGGGGAAGGCAGGTGGCAGAATCAGCTGGCACTGCAGCTCCTCCAGCAGCTGCCCCACACCAGGGAGCTGTGGGGAACTGGGTGGGCCTGGGCCCGAGCCTCCAGGCACCTCCTGGTTCTCCTTGCCCCTAGACTCTTGGGCTCTGTCTGAGTTTGGGGAGGGCTTGGTAGAGAGTAGGGGGCTGCCTGGTTCCAGGATGCCACTGCTAAGCAGCCGTGCCACATCCAGGGATTTCACCTCGTGGTTGAAAAGACCCCGGTGCTCCCTGCTCAGCCGGCCCTGGGTTATGACCACAAGTTTGGGGGCAGTAGAGGCCACAGGATCCCGTAGGGCCACAAGAGGATCCCGACGGGCCACGGGATGATCCTGATGGGCTGATGGTCGGCGAGTGCCCACCAAGGCCTCATTCCGTTCCTTCCTAGTCTTCCGACGGCGAACACGACCAGGTTTCTCAGGCCGCTGGAAAGGATGGGGGGCTGGTCCCCGGGGGTCCATGGCACCCTGGAAGATAAAGACAGCATGGTCATCGGCATGCAGCTAAGTCAGAGAGAGTAGCAAAATGAGTAGGGAGAAAAGATGGCTTGGAGTGAAGTGGGAATACTATGAAAGAAAGAGAGTGGGCAGAGACCAATTGGAAAAGACTTGGTCAGAAGAGTCATAGGAGTGGAAAGAGGACAAAGTTGTCACGATTAATGGGAGGAGATAAAGGATTATTGGGAACAGGGACCTGGGGAAATAGTTAAAAGATGGAGGATGCCAGCTCTACAGGAGACGCTTAAGAAGGTTACAAAAAAAAGATGGGGATGGGGTCATGAGGTTGGAGAGATCTGAGGGACCAGAAAGGGATTCTGGACACGGAGAAATCCAGGGGTAGAAGAGATACGGGATGTAGAAAGTGGAGAAAGATGGTAGAGAAAGTCAGGAAAGAAAAGTTTCCAGAGGCTGGGAAAGCCTTAGGAGAATAGAAAGTGAGACAGAGGAGCTATCAGGGATGAGGGTCCTGGTCGTGAGGAGAGGCCTAGGGCAGAACAAGAAGCAGGGTGGGGCAGTTGAGGTAGGACATGGGGAGCAGAGCGAAGGGGATGGGGTACGGTTGGTGGGGGCAGGGCACCTCACCCTCTCCTGTCCCAACGAATCCTGCCCCCCTCCCACCCCACGTGGCTATGGACGCAATGGCTTCTTTTCTGCGGCGACCTCAGCCCTCGAAGCCGCCTGACGCTCAGGCACATCACACGCATGCGCCTTCCACGCTCCTTGGCTTCCGGTCTCTTAAAAGAGGACTGAGACCCAGAGCCACGAGCCTGGGACCCGAGTGCCGGTTATAGCCCCGCCCCTCTCAGCCTCACTTTCAGAAACCTCCCTCGTTGGAGCTTAGCACCTTCCATCTACCAATTGGCTATGAGGTTTACTGGGTCCGCCCCCTTCCTGGACGCTGATTGGTTTAGACAGGTTATGGCGGGTGTTTGTCTGGAGGGCAAGATGAGGCCAGGCGCGAGAGAGAGAGAAGGGTCATGGTAGCCCCTATGACCAGCCAGGCCCCAGGCAGTCACAGACTACATCCTAGAGAACAAGTAAAATGTCATGATTCAAAGCTAGACTTAGTTCAAATGCCCACACTGGTAAATAACTGGTCAGAAGCAGTTCCTAATCTGTAAAATGGGATTGGTAATAGTACCTCCCTCATTTGGTTGCTAGAAGGATGATATGAACCAATACATCTAACTTGAAACAGTGCGTGGTGAATTAATGAATGCCTGGAAGCTTTGTTTCTCACTGAGCTTTGCTTCAAAAACTACTCCTCTATCTCTACTTATCTATCTACACTTGTTCCCTCGTATTTTTAAATTTGTATTATTTGTTTTTGAGACGGGGTCTCATTTCTGTCGCCCAGGCTGGGGTGCAGTGGTGTGATTATGGTTCACAGCAGCCTCAAATTCCTAGGCTCAAGTCATCCTCCTGCCTCAGTCTCCCTGGTAGTTACGACTACAGACGTGCTCCACCACGCATGATTAATTTTTGCTACGTTGCCCAGACTGCTCTCGAACTCCTGGGCTCAAGTGATTCTCCAGCCTTGGCTTCCCAAAGTGCTAGGATTACAGGCGTGAGTCATCATACCCAGCCTACTTTCTTTACTTTTTTCTCCTTTATCACATCACTGACCGGAATGCATGAGTATGTCTTAAGAGTATACACACACACACACACACACACACACACACACACACAGAATGAGGCGGTCTCACTATGTTGTCAAGGCTGATTTCAAACTCCTGGACTCAAGCAATCCTCCCTTCTTGATCTCCCCAGTAGCTGAAACTACAAGCACATACCACCATGACTGGCTCCCCCCAGGCTTCTTTCATTATCTTTTAAACCGAGCACAGATACTACTTCTAGGAAACCCCTAGTGTCCTTCTCCCCTAGAGATCACCCTGTAACTCCCACAATCACAACTTTGATGCCCTCACTACTCTATATCTCAATCTGTCTCCCTGAACACACTGGATAAGGCCAGGATCTAAACCGTTCACTTAGTATTCATTCAGCAAGTACTTGTTGAGCAGTCACTATGTGCCAAGGGCCCTGTTCCAAGGAAGTGGATTGAAGCAGAACATAAACACAATAAATAAGACTTATGTCTGACCGGGCATGGTGGCCCAAGCCTGTAATCCCAGCACTTTGGGAGGCCAAGGTGAGAGAATTGCCTGAGCCCAGGGGTTCAAGACCAGCCTGGGCAACTTGGTGACCTCGTCTCTACAATAAATCAAAAAACAAGCTGAGCGTGGTAGCACGTGCCTGTAGTTCTGGCTACTTGGAAGGCTAAGGGGAAGGATCGCTGGATCCCAGCAGGTCGACGCTGGGGTGGCATGAGCGTGCCACTGCACTCCCTCCTGGGCAATGGAGTGAGACACCAACTCAAAAATAAATAAAAAAATAAATAAGAAGACTCATCTCCATGTCTCAATATCAATCTACCTAGAAGGAATGAATAGATGGGAAGGTCCAACCTGGGAGTGGGGCTACAGGGACATGACCAGGATGTTTAGGGGGCCGTGAGACTCCCACCTGGTCCCAGGGAACAGGGAGATTTGAGAATTTGAGGTCTGAGATTAATTTGGGGCAGGGAAGGCGAGGGACGCGACCCTAGGTGGCCTTGGCAGTGGATGAAGGTTTCAGAGCTCAGACACACCCCACTGAAGTTGTTGGTCGGCCTGTGGGTTTAGAGAGGGGAGCAGAGGCCACAGATCTGCAAGATGATCTGCGGTAGGGGCACCAGGCTGGACCTGGGCCCGGCAGACGTCTCTAATTTCCTTTCTCTTTTTGCACCTTCTTTACCCTCCATGCAGGTCCTGCGTTGTTTTGAACGCAAAGAATGTAGTTTAGATTTTATGCTTCCCCCATACTGGTGTCTCCAGCAGGGACGCCCACAAGCAGACAGGCTCACTAAAGCCCTAGCGCTGCCTTTGAGTGTCTCCTTAGAACTAAGCCTCTAATTTTTACATTTTGGTATCTTCCCTTTCTGTCCCCCGCATCAGTAGAAAATGGGAGCGTCCCCTCCTAGCCAGGTGCGTTCGAGCCACCCCTCTCAAGGGATCCACGAATGGACTCGTCCACTCTTTCCCCTCCCCGCCACCACGTGAATGGGGCAACCCCCTCCAACAGTTGGTGGTCCCTTCCGCACATTTCTGGCTCTACGGCAAATGGCTTTCTTCTCCCGAGAAAGAGGGCTAGGCTTTCCCCGCCCACTTTCGGCTTTTCGGGTAGTTCGCCCCTCCCCATGACCCCAGTGGGTGGTGTCGCCCTCCTCCCCGCCGCGGGGGCTGGACGGTCTCGCCTCCTCTCTCCCCGCTTCCCTCTGCTCCCCCCCCGCGTGTCGGGGTGCGCCAGCGGTCGCCGCCGCCCGTGAGTCCGTGGCCCCGGCGGGAAGCGCCGGACGAGCCCACTGAGCGGCCGCCGCGGGGGAGCGAGGGTTCCAAACTCCACCTCCTCCCTAAGTGAAGGTTTCCGTCCCTGGAGAGGAGGCGGTGCCCCAAATCAGCCTTCGTCTCCTGCCGGAGTGGGAACGTCGGGACGGTCCTTTGTTGCCGCGAGGAGTAGGAGTGGGCGTGGCGGAGCCGCCTCCTCCCGGAGCTCTCCCAGGCCTGCCTCGCCGGCTCATCCTGCAGGAGCCACGGCGCCAAAATGAGCGAGGGGAACCCAGCCAGCCGGCCCACGCCGGTGCAGGACGTGCAGGGCGACGGGCGCTGGATGTCTCTGGTGGGCGATCCTGCCTGGGCTACTCAAGGTTTCGAGGGGCGTGGGGAGGCCCTTGTGCCTCTCACTGCGACTGGGAAACTGAGGGCATTTGGGGTGGTGCTGCCGAAGGGGGCAGGGCGGGGCGGGCCCGGGAGCCCGCGTGCCTGTGACTCCCTCTCGCGACTCCTTGCAGCACCATCGGTTCGTGGCAGACAGCAAAGACAAGGAGCCCGAAGTCGTCTTCATCGGGGACTCCTTGGTCCAGCTAATGCACCAGTGCGAGGTGAGGCCGGTCCCTCTCCTACTGCCCCGGCCTGTGCCCTTACTGCCACATCTGGACCAGATGGGGCGTGGAGTACCGAAAATGGCCTCAGGTAGCCCTGGGCACCCTTCTCAGGGCAAGGTGCAACATTCTGTTGAGAAGGATATATTTGCACTGACTTTGTCAGATTGGATTTGTATACACTAAGACTTAACATCAGGCTTTCCTGCCAGAAGATTGCCTAAGGTGAGGTCTTTATTGTTTGCTTTAAAGGGGTGCATAGCCCTGTTGGGTTTACACAAAGCTATAATTTGTTTTACACAAAGTGAAGGTCAACTGTACAGTAATGGCGCTTCACGAAGAGGACTCAGTCATAATACCCGCTAAGTGATGTTCAGCTGTAATGGCTTTCCTCAAAATAAGTTAAATCTGTAATGCTGTTGGTCCAATACATGGCTCAAGCAAACTGGGCTTCCATAAAGTGAGTCTTGCTTCTATGGGGTTTCGTTTAAGGAGAAATAATAATAATATTTCCATGAAGTGAGGTTCAGCTGCACTGGGGTTTGCTCCAGGTGAGATTTAACCAGACTGCTGGCATAAAACAAGGCTCTAACGGTAATGGCATTTGGTTAAAACCTGGACTAAGTATGGCGGTCCATGCCGACAGTGCTCCTGTGCTGGTACCGCTCTTGTTCACAGATCTGGCGGGAACTCTTCTCTCCTCTGCACGCACTTAACTTTGGCATTGGTGGTGACAGCACACAGCATGTATTATGGCGGCTGGAGAATGGGGAGCTGGAACACATCCGGCCCAAGGTGAGTGGGGTTTAGGTGGGGCTCTAAAGCACCTTCTAACTGTGCCCTCGCCGCTGCTTCATGCTCCTCTTTCCACAGATTGTGGTGGTCTGGGTAGGCACCAATAACCACGGACACACAGCAGAGCAGGTGACTGGTGGCATCAAGGCCATTGTGCAACTGGTGAACCAGCGGCAGCCCCAGGCCCGGGTCGTGGTGCTGGTAAGAGGCTGGAGGGCAGGAAAGGAAGAATGGCAATGGTCTGGGACTCCCTCAGATGTAGCCACAGTTGGCACAGTTCAGGTCAACTTGGCATACAGCTATGGCTTTCAGGCAGAATCTCACGTTGAAGCTTGCTATACCCTTCAGAATGACTGTGGTCAGGGACCACATGTTTGGGGACCAGTTAGCCACTTTTGCCTAAGGGACTGTTAGAGATTTTGTGGGTGTTGAAAAACTCAAGTCTGGCACATTGGCTCATGCCTGTAATCCCAGCACTTTGGGAGGCAGAGGTGAGAGGATTGTCTGAGTCCAGGGGT
>NW_007249799.1:7874-20944 GCF_000164805.1 Carlito syrichta | reverse complement strand
GGGTTCAGGCAATCCACTCACCTCAGCCTCCCAAAGGTGCGGGATTACAGGCTGAGCCACCGAGCCCGGCTTCTATAATAAATTTAAAAAAAAATTGGCTGGGCATGGTGGTGCATGCCTGTAGTCCCAGCTACTTGGGAGGCTGAGGTGGAAGGATCGCCTGAGCCCAGTAGACTGAGGCTGCAGTGGCCTTGAAAAGAAAAAAATCACTTGGCTAGCCAGAAGTTGTTAGGCATGCTTGGGGTGACTCTGTGCTCCATCACTTCTAACCAGGACATTTCCTCTTCTGAACTAGAAGATTGACCCCTTACCATGATATCTACATTTGTATGAGGGATACTGGAAACAGGCTGGCACCTAGAAGTTTCTTAAAGTTTCTTACTGAAACATATTAGAAACTACCCTTCTGCCCTCCCTACTTTTCCATCCCTAGTATATGCTGCAGCTAGAACTTCATGGTGCAGGGTAGAGGGCAGTTTGGCACAGGGAACATGATACTCAGATGTTAGTCTCCTTATGACTGACTATTGGTGTTCCTCCTCAGGGCTTGCTTCCACGGGGCCAGCATCCTAATCCACTTCGGGAGAAGAACCGACGGGTGAATGAGCTGGTACGGGCAGCATTGGCTAGCCACCCTCGGGCCCACTTCCTGGATGCTGATCCTGGCTTTGTGCACTCAGATGGCACCATAAGCCACCATGACATGTATGATTACCTGCATCTGAGCCGCCTGGGCTACACACCCGTCTGCCGGGCCCTGCACTCCCTGCTTCTGCGCCTGCTGGCCCAAGACCAGGGTCAAGGTGTTCTGCCAGAGCCCACACCCTAAGCATCCTGCCTTCCCACATTAAATTCTCCTTCCTTGGTCTCTTGCTTCCTAGTTTATGGTCAAGCCTATGTGGGTACTACCACCAGATCCTCCCCATAGATCTATGACCCTGTACTTCTGCAGGGTGATTCTATTTCTGCCCAAGGCAGGCATCACTAATCCATCAAGACATTCTGGTTCTTACAGTCAGGTTTCAGGCAGGCACTATCAGTCAGTAAACACTAGGTGAAAGCAGCTTGCCAGCACTACTCTGTAGGATTGAGGTCAAACAAGAATTCTGGAAGAGTCAAGCCCATCCTAAATTGTCCCACCGGTCTCTGCTTATACCATTCCCCTGGCTGGACTTCCTAGTGCACTAGTCCTTGCTTAGATGCTATTTTTCTTTTTCTTTTTTTTGTGAGTTGGAGTCTCACTCTGTCACCCAGACTGGAGTGCAGTGGCCGCTCCCCGCCACTGCAGCCTCGACCTGCTGGGCTCCAGCAATCCTTCCACCTCAGCCTTCCAAGTAGCTGGAACTACAGGCGGGTGCTACCACGCCTGGCTAATTTTTTGATTTACCGTAGAGATGACGTCTCGCCGAGTTGCACAGGAGAGTCTCAAACCCGCGGGCTCAGGCAATCCACTCACCTCAGCCTCCCAAGGCGCAGGATTACAGGCTGAGCCACCGAGCCCAGCTTGATCCTATTTTTCTGGAGGTATCCTGACCTTCTACCCCTAGTAGTCATCCCTCCACACAGGGAGTGGCTATTGGTCTCACTCTGAGAGGCGGGCGCTATGTCCCCTTGCTGAATGTGAAGGGTGTAACCCAGGGGCTCCTAGCTCAGTTGCAGTGCTGGTCCAGGCCACACGGGGGCAGCAAGGGTCACTGAGGACAGCACAGTACTCTAGGTGGACTAGTCTTCCCATGCAGTGCCGCCTGTGCTGGGACCTTTCAGGGGCTGTTTCCTCAGTAAAAATGACTCCAAGGCCAATAAGGGCGATCTTTCTTGTGTCTCAAGCTTTCCCCAAGCTCATCCAGATGGATGGCTGAGAAAGGGGCAGAACAGGCTGGATGAGGACCACCTAGTCCTTGGTAAATCAGGGACCTGGCCCCTGGGGTTCTTCTGATGTGAGAGGTGGTCCTGGAATTGCTGCCCTCACCTCATGTAAAGTACTGTTTCATGACAATCTTGGGGCAGGACTGGAACAACCAGCACCCCTCTCCATTTAGAGCAGATAGCTACACAAGTGTGTTAAACAGCTTTAATCTCAGTCATTGCGGCTTCTCGGCACAGTAAGAAATATTGCACATGATCAACATGTTTTGTTCTGGGGGTAGGGGCAAGGGTAGGGGGAATCACCTTCTTAGAAAGTACAACCCAAGTTGGGAGGGCAGAGGGGGTGGGGAGAGAGCCCTCCCCATGCCTGTGGCAAAGTGCAGGAGCCCCCACCCCCAAACTAACCTGAGTCCAGCCCCTCTGGGGGAAAAAGGGGTGCATGAACTCCCCCTACTCCACAGGAATCTTCCTGTGGCCCAAGGCCCTCACAGCCCTCCAGCTTGCAGCCCTCACAGGAGCCATTTTGCATAAAGTGAAAAGCTCTGAAGGTCACACACTCCAGGTTATGTACAGGGGCTCGGTGGAGGGAGACTGCCCCTGCTTCCCCTCAGCTGCCCCCCAGCACAGGGAGGGAACTGGGGGGGGGAGGGGGTATATACAAGAGGAGCAGGCCTCATTCCGCCCCAAACTGGAAAGGACGAAATGGCTATACAGGGGAGGAGGTAACCATCCTGCCCCTCAACTCCTGCCACCTATATACTGTTCATGTCCTGAGGGGCGTACTGTGAGTCCTGGGATCTTCTCAAGGGTCCCTCACCTGCCTGTGGCAGCTGTGGAGGGGCCTGGGGGTGGGGGGGAGGGCTGGGGAGCACCCTCCCAGCCAGGCTGTCCAGGCCCCGACTCGGGGGGTGGAGGCAGTTGTGGGGCAGCCTGGGCTGTGCCAGAGTCCGAGCCAGGTGAGGTGGGGTCAGGGCCCCCAGCAGGGCTGGGAGTGGGAACAGGGGCAGCAGCGGTGCCAGTGGGGGGCGGTCCAGGGAGAGGGGTCTCAGCTCCAGGGGGTTGCTCTGTGGGAGTGGCCGCCTGCATGATCTTCTGGCGCACCTCACGAATCTTCAACTGCAGACAAACCTTGGAGGGAAAGATGTCTGCGTACCGTGCCTGGAAGGCTGCTGTGGCCTGGGCTAAGAACAGAAAGACAGTGGGGAGAGCAGGGTGAGATATGTAGGTAGGTACCAACCAAATGACTTCCAAGACTCAAGACACGCTCACCTGACGGGAAGAAGCCGTGGTCCTGGAAGAGCTGCATGACCAGGGCCCGACGCTGGTCCAGGGTGCGCCGCAGCGATGAGTATGGCACCTTCTCGTACTCCAACTCCCCAAGCACATCCTCAGCTTCTGTACCTACAGAGGCACAGGGAGCGTGGTCAAGGCTACAGCAGAAGCCTGGGCTGCCCTGCCACAGTCTGAGTGTCCACCTAAGCCCTCAATAAATTCTGTATCCCAGGGGCATCAGAGGAGGGACCCATCCAAGATCACATAGCAACTTAGGGGCCTACTAGATTCCAGAACCCACCCTTGACCTGCTGTGCTTCCTCTCAGTGGCACCCACCCCACTGCTCCCCCTCGAACCACTTTCCTCAGAGCCCACTCATCTTGCAGGCCAAGGCCCCCACAGTTGTGCCCACCACAGCACCTGTGCGGTCAAAGGTAAAGATGTCCCCCTCGCACTTGGCACTCTTGGGGGTGTTGGGCTCCGAGCTGCAGCTAGAGCGTCTCCTCATCTTGCGCTTGGGGGAGGTAGGGTCCTCAGGTGCCGAGTCCAGGTCTGGTTAAACAGAGACAGGCTCAGTGGAGGTGGCTCCAGTGTTTCCCCACCTGCTACCCTGGGTGCCCAGTGCTCGCCTACCGGTGGAGTTCTTCCTCTTCTTGCGGTAAGAGCCCAGGATGGCCCGGGGCGAGGTGGCCAGAGACTGCAGGGTGGGGGATGGCAGCACCTCCTCCGGCCGAAACTCGGGCAGTTCAGCAAAGCGCTCTTCGAAGTCCACCTCTGACAGGACCCTGCTGGAGAGTGGGCAGGGTCACCTTCCCCGCCTAGGCCTGCAGTGGCTCCTACCACCCCACCCCATGACATACTCTGCCAAGGCCCCAGCCCATGCTCACTTGTCCACAGAGTCAAAGGTCTTCTTCAGGGGCGGGGGCCGCACCTTCACCTTCTTGCCGGTACTAGCCACCTCCTTGCGTTCAGGGGTGTCCCCAGTCACCCTCCCACCGCTGCCCTCGCTGCTGACACTGCTGCTACCAGGGGCTGCGGCTGGAGCTGGGGCTGGGCTGGGAGGTGTGGGAGGCTCCCCACGACTCTCCAGGCTCTGTCCAGGGACACGCCAGTCTGAAGATGAGCTGGGGAATTTGCTGGCCTGGGGTGGAGATGGGCAAGGAGATGGAGAACACCAGGCTCAGACTTGCTAAGCAAAAGTCAGAAACAAAAAGTTGAATGTTCAGACAGTCCGACAAACAGAGCCTGAAAGAAGACCTTATCACACAGCCCTCGAAAGGTCAAGACATGGACATCAGACTGGAGAGGTTACAACACAGGCAAATGAGAGACACAGAAAAGACCCTTAAACCTGAGAGACACACAAACATGGAAGGAAGAGGAGCAGGACAGAAAAGCAAAGACAACAGACTGAGGGGCAGAGCCGAGCTCAGGACACCACGACCTGCACACTCACCATAGTCTCAGGGCCCTTAGTGCTGGTCCGTTCCTCTGCAGGGGAAGGCGGCGGGGGGCTGCTCCGGGCCGTGGGCGTCCAGGCCTCTGGGGGTGGTGGAGGGGCTGGTGTTGTGGGCTGTCCCTCAAGTTCAGACTCTGGGGCAGTTGGCTCACGGACTGGCCCAGGCTCCAGAGGCTGCCGGGATGCAGGGCCTGGGCGTCCAGAGGCACCTGACTCAAAGGACCCCACAGGAATGCTGGCGATGGCTGCCTTCACTTTCTGGGGCACCTTTGGACTGGGCCGCTGGGCCTTGGGGGCCACTAAGCTGTACGTCATGGAGCCTGCTAGTGAGAAGAACATTTGCTGAGTCAGACCTGACTGGAACCCACACCCTAGGCGCCCCAACTCACTCTGCCCTGGATTGATGTGACACCCACCTGTGGCACTAGGGAAAGGGCTAGTGGGGGCTGGGGTGGCAGTGGCAGGGACTGTTGGGCCCTTGGGCAGAATGGCAGCAGCAGGTGGGGTTGTGCTGGTAGCCACAGTGTAGACTAGGCTTGGGGGAGCCTGGGATGACTGGGCCAGCGGTGCCGAGGAGGTGGGTGCAGGGCTGCCAGGGTAAAACGCCGTTATGACAGGACCTCCTGGGGCTGCGCAGGCAGGTGGCAGCTGAGGGCTGGGTACAGGTGACACGCCCACCTGGCCAGGAGCCAGCAATGGAGCTTGGCTTGCTGAGAAAGAGACAGAGAAGGAGATGCATGGGACAAGTCAGGACCTGTGCTGCCTCAGCCCCACCCTGGGTCCCCAGCACTGCCTGCCAGGCTGCCCCTCACCTGAGAGCAGGGGCTGCACGAAGGCGGGGCCGCTGGGCCCCAGCGAGGTGAAGCCTAGAGCTACAGAGCTCGTGGGCCCGTACGATGTGACTGTTCCAGCCTGGCTGGACGTAGGGCTGGTGCCCAGGGGCAGCGCGTGCCCGCCTGCTGACTGCACGTAGGTGATTCTGCCGCAGGGAGAGGAAACGGGGAGTAGTGAGGTGAGCTGGCTCCACCCCACCCCTTCCCTGGCCTCTAAGTGAGGGCTCAGCAGCAATCACCTGGTGGAAGAGGGTAGCAGGACCTTCTGGGGCTGAGAGGTGGGTCCAGGGAGCGTGGCTGGGCTCAGGGGCGGCACCAGGCCGCTGGGCGTGCTCACAGGCACTGGAGTCAGCTGAATGATCTGTGGAGAAAATCACCCACAGACTGGGATGAGCTGTGGCCCCAGAGAGGGGCAAGGGAATGCCAAGACCTAGGAGCAGGGGTCTAAGCACAAGTAGGGAGCATAGAACTTGGCATCAGGATACAATGGAAATGGTGACAGCAAGACATGGGGATTCAGAGAAGAAATAAGATGAAGATGAAAGAAAAAAGGAGTCAGGAGCAGGAGGCACACAGACACCAGGAAGATGACAAGACAGACACCCAGACACAGAAAAGACCAAATGAAAGGCAGACACAGAAATGGTGGGGTGCAAGGACCAAACTCAGCAGAAGGCAATGAGGGAAAAGCAGGGCCACAATCAGGGTGTCCTCACCTTGCTGGGTGGCTGGGCGCCATTCTGCACAGGTACTGAGAAAGGTGGGCTCACCAGGGGCAGCGGCTGGCCAGCCCCTCCACCCCGCACTGACATGCTAGGGGGGGCCAGGGGCACTAGAACCTTCCCAGGTAGCAGCTGGGCTGAGCCTCCCGGGGGCGGGGCCTGCACAGGAGAAACTGACTGGGCTGGAAGTTAAGAGGGAAGGAAGGAAAAGGTTACAAGGGAGTCAAAAAGGCCTGTAGCCCCTCTCCTTATGCTGCCCAGCCCAGGCCTCACCTTTAGGGGGTGGGGCGGAGGGTACGGACTGCAGGATGGGGATGCCAGGAGTGGGTGCAGTGGCAGCCAGGACCTTGCCGTTGGTGGAGGTGCCCGGTGGGAGGGTGAAACGGATGCTGGTGGTGGGTGCAGGGCCGCTGGGAGCCGCTGCCTTGGTCCCAGGGGCTGGTGCTGGGGCAGGTGCCACTTGAAGCTGCTGGGGCAGCGTGGGCAGGATGTACTGCACCTGGGTGATTCCCCCAGCCTTGCCCAGGGCACCTGGTTGCAGTATGCCCAAGGGTACTGGCCCATTGGGGCCACTCCCAGCACCTGCTCCTGAGCCTGCAGTGGTCCCACCGCCAGGGGCCCCCTGGGCAATGAACTGTACAGCAGGAGGTGCAGGGGCCCCATAGCCTGAGGTGCCCACCAGTAGGTTAGTGACAGTGGCAGGTGCCTTCCCCACAGTGCCTAGGAGGGGTCCAGCCACTAAGTGTGGGGCTGGTGAGGTGGCTGCTGCTGACTTCTTGTCCGAATACAGTAAGCTGACGCCCAGTGGGGAGCCCCCAGGCACCCGAGACCCAGTGCCCATTTCAGTTCTGGCACCTGCTATATCATTTGGAGACACCTCAGCCCGGCCAGAGGTGGGGAAGGGCTTAGAGGCAATGGGCACAGGAGTGCTGCTGACAGGCCGCACCACGTTGGTGACCATGGTGGCAGCAGGGCGGGAAAGGGGAGCTGCTGGGGTCCCGTAAGCCAGTGATGGGGCCGGAGCCGAGGGCACTCTGGCTCCACTGCCCTCCTGCTCCTCCTTGTTTGAGGGCAGGACCAGTGTCTGCAAGATGCTTCCTCCTCCACTGGGAGGTGCTGCAATGACTGAGGGGCCTGGAGGCTCCAGGCTCCCCACACTTTCAGGTCTCTTGCGTCGGAAGGTAGCAGGATCCGTTGGAAGGAACCGGGTCGCCTTGGAAGGTGTTGCCGGGCCCCCAGCCCCAGGGGGTGGGGGCCGCAGTGGGCCTACTGTGCTGCCCTGACCAGACTCCTGGGCCTTGAAGGTTCCTGTGCCCAGTGAGAAGGAGGTGGCTGCTGAGGCTGAGGAGGAGGCAGGTGAGGACGAGGAGGACGGGGTGGGACCATAGCCTTTGCCGAAGGCTGCAGGTGGATCCGGGGGCCCTGGGGGCTCAGGATCCAGCGTGGGACGGCAGTGGGTAAAGGAGGAACGGATCACAGGTGAAAACACCTTCCGACCAAATCCCTGGGTGGGAGGAAAAAGCAGACATCCCAGGTCAGGGAGCACCTAGATACCCACCCCCACTCAGCCTGTCAGCCAGGCCAGCCTAAGCCTGCATCCTTGCCAGTTGAAGGCCTCAATTCATCCTGGCTGTGACTCAACTCCCCATGGGCCAAGTGGCTTGCCCTCTCTGGACGTTTATCTCCCTTTCTGTCAAATGTACAGGAGGAACAGACGTTTCCACCTCCGAGAAGTGAGTGTGATGGGACAGCACCATGAAATAAGATCTCACCTTGTTGCCCTCTGGGTCCTCCCCAGAGCTGTCTCCACTCTCGCTGTCGGTCACCCGCTCTTTGCACTTGAGGTCAATGTCAGTGGTGCTGAAGCCATCATCAGCTGAGAGAGGAGAGGGAACACTGTGGGCAAGGGACTGGATGCAAGACCACCTAAGAGGAACAGTCTGGAGCCTGGGTTCTGGCCTCAGCTCTGCCCCAAGTGGGGAGTGAGTGTTGTCCAGGAAGGTCATTCCTAAGTCTAGGGCTATGACCACTTGCCCAACGCAGGAACCTAAGAGCACACAGATAAGAGCATCGAACACGGTGTCTAACTCATGCCCGTGTCCTTTGAGTTTCCTGCCTGGCTAGGGGCTTCCTGAGGGCAGGGATGGGTTTATTCCTCAAGGCCTGAACTGACTGCCTGCCACCATAAACCAAAGTGGAAAAAAAAACAGGAGTCAAGGGTCCTGGGTCAAAGTTCTGCCCACCCTCCAAGCCTTGACCTGCTGGGCCCTGGGCAGGATTCTGAGCCCTTATTGCTCACCAATGACATCATCATCCCCTTCCTCCTCACAGATGACCATGCGCTCCTCATCACTGGTCATGTCCTCACTGGCTGCACGCTGGGAACGGGAGGCTCGGGTAGGCAGTAGTGGGGGCCGCCCACTAGCTGCCAAAGCACCTCCCTCACCAGGGGCTGCAAAGGGGCCTGGAGCTCCATACTGGGTAGGTGGCTTTGGGCCAGAGTACGATGCAGGGCCAGACACCATCTGCAGGACAGGTGGCAGGGAGAATTCAGCTGGCTGCTGCCTTGAGCAGCCCTCCCTGCCCACCCCTCCCCGGGAAGCCTGCACCACAGACCTGTGTCAGCTCCTGTAGTGCCTGGCTGTCCACTTCTCCACCGTCTAGGCTATGCACCCCACTGTGGGAGAAGGCTCGGGGCCGGGCCGAGCCAGGTCCCCCAACTGTGTGCAGCCGTTCTGCCCCACAAGAGCCACTCCCTGGAGCCTTGGCATCTGAGCTCAGGAGTGTCTGAGCTGCGACGGACAGGAGCTCAGAGGACACTGTAAAGTAGGAGGATAGGCTGTCACAGAGCAGTGTTAGGAAGCGTCTCACCAGCACCTAGACCGGCCAAATGACCCACAGGTATTCTGAGGTACTCAGCAGAAGCAGGTTGGAATTCCTGGACCACTTGGTAGAAAGAAACACCACCCACCACCAGTCCGGCATCTCCATCCTGTTGGATCCTACCCTCTGGGGTTGCACAAAGCAAGCCCCTTCCCTTTAGAATAAGCTCTTCTGAGAGTAAGCAAGCCTGGTGTTGGCTGCCTAACTGTTGGTCTGTCTGAGCCTCGGTTCCCTCACATCAGAGAGGAAGTAACTAACACTCCCACAGAGCAGTAGGGACATAGCCACAGGTTCATTCCAATAAAGCCCTCCGAACGTTGTCAGGCACATCAGATACCCTCAATAAGTAGCAGCAGCTGATCAGGGGTGTTGTGAACTGCATTAGTTCTACCTATGGTTCTAGAAGTCAGAGAAGCTGGAGTTTAAATTCTGACTGCCACTTACTTGTTTGTGATTTTATGCAAGTGACTTTGTTTCTCTGAACCTCAGTTTTCTCATCTGGAAATAGGTATAGTTTTAAGTAATAGAGCTTATATCCCCCATGATGCCTGGCAGATAGCATATGCCCAATAAATAGCAGTTGACAATGAGATTACTATTTGGAAACTACCTGTCTGGATCTTCCTGGCTCTTTCACACGAGACAACTGCCAGTTTAATAACAGGTAAGGGTCAAGTGAAAAAAACAGAGCAGAGAAGCTGCTGGGGCAGGAGGTGAGCAAGGAAGGGGGTAGCTGATGGCTCTCAGGGAGGGAGGTGCAGGGTGGGAGAGCCGAGGGGCTGACTAACCCCCAGGGGCAGCGGCAGTGCCCGTCTCCGACATGCTCCGCTCCCGCGTCTCCTTGTGCCCTCCTGCCAGCCCCAGGCTCGTGGGCTTGGCCTCTGAGCTGGACTTCTTTCGGTCCTTGTTGCACCACTTCCAATCTGGGTGGGCCTTGAAGTGGGCCTCCTTCACCTGGCAGGAGAGGGCAGGGCGACCCTTCACTTACCCACCCCACCAGGAGAAGTCAGGAGGAGCCAAGAGGAGGAGGCGTTACCTGGAAGGCCAAATCATGGTACTTCTGCTTCTCCTTGGGTCCCAGGGCGTACCACCACTCGCCCAGGATCTTGCTGACGGTCCGGTTGTCCTGGTTGGGGTGACGCTGGTGGACCAGGGCCCGGTGCCGCTTGCTGAAGATCATGAAGGCATTCATGGGCCGCCGGATATGGTCCTTTTCCCGCTTCATTAAACACAGACCAGCGCGGGATAGTTAGAACATGAGAGAGAGGCTTGGGTGGCCAGAGGGTAAGGAAGAGGACAGGTGAGATGAAGTACCTTGTTGGGGCTGCGTCCATCCTTCTCAGAAGATGAGTCCCGTTCCTTGGGCAGAGCACTGAGGGACTGGGTCCGACGCTTTCCAGGTGGCAGAGGCAACTGGATCTCAGGAGACATGATGGAGAGGAAGCTGTGGTGGGGCATCAGGGCAATAAGGGCCATGTCTCTTGGTCACCCCACCCCCTAGTTCCGTGCCTCAAGGAACTTACGCATCATCATGGTCACTCTCTGTCTCGCTGTCCAGCCGGGGCTCTCCTGGGGGACCGGGGGCCTCCTCCTCAGTGGTGGGAGGTGGACCCTTACAAGGTTCCACCACCCCCAGAGTGTGGGGGGGTCCAGGCCCTGGGCTCTCAGGACATGTGGCTCCTGGTGGCCGCCCAGGGTCAGCATTCCCTGTCCCACCTGGTAGCTGCTCATGAGCAACAGCTGCTGACTCAGCAGGTTCTAGAGACAGAAAGGTGGATCAGAGGGCTCCTGGGCCACCTGGACCCCATACTCATGCATTTCCAGTTTCCCCCACCCCTCACCTTTGCTCTGGTTGGAAGCCACTGGGTGGCTGGCAGGTTGCTGGGCCTCGCTCGGCTGCACGGAGGGGTCAGGCTGGCTAGGTGCCAAGAAGGGGACTAAGGAGTGCCAGGGAAACACGGCCACAGAACGAGGTTCCACATTTGTCCACACTGCAGAAAGGAGCTAGGTAAGAACTGTGCAGCAGGAGAGCCTGGCTCAGACCCCCAACTCCAGTTCTTCCCCTGCTTTATACCCTCCCCTCCCCAACCCCAGAGCTTCTTGGACTCGTCCATGTAACGTCACTCAGGAAAAACTCCTCCCTAAAAGGTTTCTAGATTTATAAAAAAGAAAACAGAAGCAGGGAAGGGAAATAGTACTCACGCCCCACTCCTCCCCCCACCAAGCTCCACGAGCCCTGCCACCAGGGACCAGGACAGAGGAACGATTTGCTCTTGCCACAAACCAGGTCATGCTCGGCTGCCATCCCACACTCCCAGGGCCCCAAGACTTCAGCCAAGCTGGAGACCCCCCACCCAAGTCATAACACATTCCCAGCACTCAAGTGGCCATCCAACAAAGCCTCTCACCTTGGTCTCACACTTCCTTTCCCTTTCCTGAGGCAGATGGCCCTGTGTCCCCACCCCTCCAACACTCTGTCCATTACCCACAGGCTGTGAGATGTCACACAGTTGTGGTGTGGCAGAGGTCTTTCTCCTTATCTTTCTCCCCCACCAAAGGAGCCAGACCTGCCCTTCCTGAGCTGGGCACAGGTGGCTCCGGCAGCTCTCCCCTTTCCCTCCTCCCAGAAGAGAATATATCGCCCACGAAGTCTCCCTTCCCATAAACCCTTCAGCTTATCTTTAGTCCAGGGTCCAGCCCCCTTGCCAGAAACAGAGGAGGGTGTGGTAAACTCCTTGGAAGAAAAAGCAGGGACAATGGGCCAGAGAGAATTGTTGCAAATCTCTGCCCAGAGAAGGCAAAAGTGCCAGGTGTTTCTTCGAGGATATGCACAGGAAGATGCTTCCTCACCAGGGGTCCAACCTTCAGCCCTAGGAGGTGGCTAGTAGGAGGCCAAGCCCTGGCCTGGGACCCACTCCTGGCTGGACTTCAGGGGCGGGACCAGAATAGGAGTGGGCTTTCCCTCTTACTGCCTGGCTCCCTGGGGGAAGTGGAACCAGCAGAGGAGAGAGGCCCCTGCTTGGGGAAGAAGGGAGGAGGGAACCGCCCTACTGCTGGTCTCCATCATTCCAGACCTCCCTTGATCCAGATCAACCTGACCTGAGGTGACCTCCCAATGTCTTCAGAAGCCTGGACTAGAGAAGCTGTACGAGGGGTACTGACCTCAAGACCTGATTCTGTGAGGGGCTGACAAAGGAAAAAGTACACTTCAAGGAATCAGGGGACAGGGATCAGGAAGACAGCACTGGAGAGTACTCAAGACTCTGATGACCCAGTGCCCTATCCCTGGGGCACTGGGGGCCCAAGGACCTGCTGGGCCTCCAACCCCAAAGAGCCCCAGACACCTGGACCTGTTCCTCTCTTCACAAAGATCTTTCTCATCAGAGCCTCATTTTCTGAGGAGTGGGGTAGAGGGACCCAGCAGACAATGGAGAGCAATCCTTTGGTCCTGCCCCCTCCTGAACCCCTCCCCAGTGTACTACCCTCCAGGTTCTTAGGTCTCTCCCTCTCTCTGCAAAGTACACCGAAAACAGCTTAGCCCATCACTCAGCTCTCAGCAAACAGTACCTCACTCACGTCCCAAGCTCTATCCTTAGCCCCGCTACTCAATCAAAGCCCCCTCCCCTAAGGCCAGCAGGTCTCATGTTGCTCCAAAGCCAGTTACTCTGCACTACTCGCTTTCCTATTACAGCGAACCTGTTCCATCCCATCACAGCTGTCCCAGGTACTCCTCACTCCGCTACACTCCCACCTGCCGTCACTAACCACTCGGCCCGGCCGAGCTCCGTAACTTTCCCTGTCGCCCCTTTACTAAGCCTTTACCGGTATCAAGCGTACTATACCCCCATCACCGTTACTCTGCACTTAGCACCCCAACACCTTGACCCCTGCATTCCCAGGGCGCAGGCGCTACTGACCGAACATGCCGAGGCCACGGGAGGCCGCGCCGGACGCGGGCATCAGGGGCCTGTGGGCCGAGTACATGGTCCGGCGCGGGGGGGCCCGGCAGGAGCTCGCACCTCCTCAGCGGCCGA
>NW_007249799.1:4439-7411 GCF_000164805.1 Carlito syrichta | reverse complement strand
AGTCATATGCAAATAAGGGCAGGGCGGGGCGGGCTCCGGTTGGCCCCGAGCCGGCCGGGGGCGGGACCGCGGTAGGAGGGGGGCAGGGAGGGCGCACTGCAGTAAAGGCACCGAGCCAGGGGGGCGGTTCGGGGCGCCGCGCTGCGGAGGCCCGGGGTTGTGTGGTGCTGTGTGTGTCCAGTCCGCGCAAGGAGCAAGCTCACGCACGGCTCAGCCAGCCTCCTGCACGCCCGCCTGGGCACGCCTGGCCCCGCTGGGCAGACAAACTGCGTGCAGGGTTGGGCGAGGCATCCCTGAGCCCTCACCAACTCTCTCTCTCACACACACACTCAACACAGACGTACACAGACTTTCGTGCCACACCCATAATCTCTTACATATCCCACGGGCACATATACCCTGTCTTACACCCACATTGTCACAAAGTCACACCTCACACACCTGCTCATATGGATGTTCTATTGCCCGGTCCATCACTCCCCACCCACCATCACACACACCCATCCTGTTCACATCCCCATTTCATCCATACCCTGTCACAGATGCCTCACCAACGCATATCCTCATCACACTCCCACCAGCCCACATGAATCATACAGACAACATATCAAAGAGGCACGCCTTTCAGCACAGCCACTGCTTGTCCACTACACACACCCATCCCTCCCATACAACCACACATCCCTCCAACTTCACACACTCTCATATGGCCTTCCTGGCACCCACAAAGTACCCCTATCCCCAACACATACGAACTCTCATAAACACCATCAAATTGATCCCATACTCTGTATAAACTTACCCACCTGGGCACTAACTACTTCAGTACCCAGGCCCATCAGGTATAGAGGGACTCTTGGCCATCACCACTATTCAGCTACCCAGCCTGACATTCATCTGCCACTTGGGACCCTCTACCTAAGGCAGGGTGCCACAGAACACCACCATGGATGCCCCACCATGCTTCTCTCCTGAGAAAAGGGGCCAGGAAGAAGTAAACTAACACTGGGACTTCTGTGTGCTGGGAGCATGTATGTATTATCTGGTTCATTGAATCCTCACAGCCACCTAGGAAGGTAGGTATGCTTTATTATACCCGTTGTTCAGGGGGGAAAAATGAGCCTCAGAGAGACTGAATAAGTTGTGCAAGATCATGCAATAAGGATGAACCAGCTCTTTGCTCCAACTCAAGTGCTCTTTCCATTACTGAAGACTTAACATCAGGGTAGACATGGACAGAGTCACTCCAAGCAGAGGCCCATGAATGTAGTCAATGATACAGACTGGTGAATCATAGAAAGGTGAGGGGGCATACAGGGAGACCCAGGCAAGGCTTTGGAGTCCACCAGGCAGAGATGCAGAGGCCTTGGGTCACCCAAGATGGGCTCTGGGGCCACACCCAGTAGAGGCAGAGGTCTGGGGTCACCCTTGGGCAAGTAAAGGTTGCACAGGCTCAGGTAGACCAAGACTGGGCTCCTACACAAGTTGGGTTGTCAACAGAAGCCAACAAACCCTCTTTCCAGCCTGCCCCATCCACTGAAAGAGCTGAAGGCATGGAGAGAGGGCAAAAACTGGGTAACTTGAGCCCAGAGGGAAAGAGAAGGTCTATAACCCTCTGACCTCCAGAGACTGCAGGGCGAGACACTTGGCTGTGAGCCTGCGGGGGGCTACCAGAGGGACTATTAGGTGACTGCCCCCTCCTTCCTATGCAGCCCCAGATTCAGACCCTCCATTACCTCACTGCCCCAGGGACTGCAATGTGAGGCAGGAATTGAGGCTGAAATCAATGTGGCCCGCTATCTCCCCACCGCTGCCCCCTCCACTCCCCACCGGTGAGTGAGTCACCTACTGACAAGTTAACCCCTTCCCCACTGCAATGCAGCCCAAGGACAGAGCTCAGAGGAGCTCTGCCCCCAGCTCCCCCATTTCTGCTGGGGGAGGAAAAAGAGCCAGACATGGCACAGCAGGGAAAGAGGGCCCCATGCATCTGGGAGGGTTGCACATCTGGTAGAAGACACAGTGCCCACGGAGGAGGGATGGGAAGAGGCCCCTTTCGGGGCAGGGAA
This sequence comes from Carlito syrichta, assembly GCF_000164805.1. NCBI lineage: Eukaryota > Metazoa > Chordata > Mammalia > Primates > Tarsiidae > Carlito > Carlito syrichta. The sequence goes on along the minus strand of NW_007249799.1, from coordinate 5,345 downwards.
TAACCAAGTGGGGACCCAGCCTGGCAGGGAGGGGCGGGAATCTGGGCGGGAAGGGCCCCCCTGTCCTGGGCGCTGGGCCAGCCCTATACTTAGCTTCTATTGTTCAGGGTGGAGGAACCCTGGGTGGGGGTGGATTAGGAGCAGGGGAGGGAGCAGGTCCTATCCCTAGACAGCTCCCTCTCTCCTGCCATCCCAATCCTGGGGCCTCCCTAGTTGGAAAAAGCTGGGGAGGTTTCCCCAAACCAGGGCCTCAGCTCCATCTGAGAGAGGGTGTACACCATCCTTCACTGAAGACAGGTACAGAGTAGGACTGCGATGGCAGTCACCTTCTGCACCGACCCCTAACCAACTCCACAAAAGGACTGCCCCTAAACAGCCCCCACTGTACCACCACACCCCAGCCTGGGGATAGGGAACCTAGACGAAGACACCAACAGCCACCCACAGCCACCCATTACAGGCCAAGGCCTGCCCAGAGGCCTAGGGCGAGCAGCCAGGGATGCTGACAGACTGAGAGACGGGCGGACAGGCTCTGAACTCACGGGCCCCATTTATTGAGCCCGTGAGGCACCGCACCCTTGACACCGCCTGCGGCTCCCCACCCTGCACTCCAAGCCCGGGCCCCTGCCTCAGCTCACCATCCCGGTGTCCCCAGCTCCCCTCACCCGCTCTCCACATACACACCCACCCACCCACTCCGGGCGGCGTCGGCGACGGCCAGGGTTGCCTGGGGAACGAGCCCAGGATTGGGCTGGCGCGGCTCAGCAGGGATGGGGGGCTAAAAATAGCGCCGGGGTGAGTCAGTGTGAGTGGGGCTGGGGTAGGCAGGGGGACAGGAGGAAAAGAGAGACTGGGGAGAGGTGTGGGGGAGGGTCCCCAGGGACTGGGAGATGGGCGTGATGCGGG
>NW_007249799.1:0-3907 GCF_000164805.1 Carlito syrichta | reverse complement strand
GCCCGGCCTGCCTGACACCCACGCGGGCCGCGGCGGGGCGCGGGCCAGCTGGCACCCGAGCCGTCTGCAAGGGGGGCCCCCACCCAGCCCGAGGACCCGGCCGCGCACGGGTTAATTGAGCAGAGACGGAGGGAGCAGGCTTCAGCCAATCGGCAGTCGGCGGGCGAGACAGTAGCCAATGGGAAGGACGGAGGCCCGACGCTGGGGGCCAACCCCCAGGGGCGCGCGGGAACCCGCACCCCTAGGTGCCAGCGGGGGCTGGGTGCGGCCCTCACCAGGTGCCCGTCCAGGCCTACACAGGCCCTAGAGCACCTTGATTCCTCGGCTACTTCTCAAGAAACAGGCTCAGAGTAAGGTAGCATCTTGCACTCAGGAGGCGGCAGGACCGGGATTTGAACCCCAAATTGTCTGGCTTCACAATCAGCTTTTTCACCCCAAGGGGGTGACAGGGGTTCCCTGCCCGGGCCTTGTGGGGAGCGGGAACAGGGGACAAGGTGGGGGTGGAGGAGTCGGCGACGCGGGCTAGGGTCCAGCCGCCTGCGGTGCAGCCGCTGCCGCCGGTGGTAATGGGAGCCAGACGCCGTCGCCGCCGCTAATGCGCCTCCCTCCCGGCCACTAATGGAGCCATTAATGCCCGGCGCCGGGGGCTCCGGGACGCACCCACTCCTCTGCCGCGCATGCGCGCCAACACCGCCCCGCCGCCGGCTGCCGCCAGGAGGCAGACTGACCTCGCAGCGCGTGGTGCTGGGGACTGCCAAGCTGTGGTCTCCAAGAAGTCACCAAGACTCACTCTTGCAGCCTCACAAGCTCTCCTTCTCGTCCTCTCCTCCACTCATCCTCTTCGTCCCAGCCTAGGCCTTCTTCCTCTCCAGGGCAGTCTCCAGGGTTCTTTGACGCCCAGATCCAACCTTTTCTCTCCCCTGTTCTAATTCTTGGTTCTTTAAGGGCCCTAGAATAGAGCGCCAGCTTTTTTTTTTTTTTTTTTTTTTTTTAGTAGGAGTCTCACTCTGTTGCCCAGGCTAGAGTGCAGTGGCACACTTGTGACCATCGCAGCCTCAACCTACTGGGCTCAGGCAATCCTTCTGCCTTTGCTTCCAAGTAGCTGGAACTACAGACATGCGCCACCACACTCAGCTAATTTTTGGATTTATTGTAGAGATGAGGTCTCGTCAGGTTGTCCAGACTGGTCTCGAACCCCTGGGCACAGGCAATCCTTTCACTCTGTCTCTCAAAGTGCTGGGATTACAGGCATGAGCTACTTTGCCCAGCAAGAACCCGAGAGCCCAGCGTGAGCCTCAGCCTCTTAGCCTGGCATTCAAGCTGGGCCTGTCCTCCACAGCACCTTTCCCCTAAGCCTGGGCTCTGGTGTCAGCTCCAGCTTCAACTACCCACTCAAGAGTTCAAGAACCTTCATATTCCTGGCCTTTGCTCAATGCAGCTACTTCCATCTGGCTTGCCCTATCCTTTCTTTCACTACTCTGAAATCTCCTCATTCCTCATACTTCAGCTCAAATGTCACCTCCAATAAGAAGCCTGCCTAGCTGGGAGCAGTGGCTCACGCCTATAATCCCAGCACTTTGGGAGGCCAAGGCGAGAAGATTGCCTCAGCCTAAGAGACAGCCTGGGCAACATGGCAAGACATCATCTCTACAATAAATTAAAAAAAAAAAATGCTGGGCATGGTGGCCTGTAGTCCCAGCTACTTACTTGGAAGGCTGAGGCAGACGGATCTCCTGAGCCCAGCAGATTGAGGCTATGGTGGCTGCAATCATGCCACTGCACTCCAGCCTAGGCAACAGAGTGAGACTCCGACTCCAAAAAAAAAAAAGGAAAAAAAAGAAGCCTACCTGAACCTCCCTTATCAACCCCCACGAGCCATGATTTGTCCCTGTCCTCTGGCTTCTCCATGCTCCCCAGGCCTATCCTTGCCTGCACCTGCATCCACGTCTGTCTTCCTTAGGCAGATAGTCAGCCCTGGGCCTGGCAGAGGGATGAGGAGGGCGCTGACTTCTGGTGGTGGAGGTGGGTTCATTGAGGTAAAGTGGGACTCAGGAGACCCAGGCTCAATCCCCTAGGCCCCTCTCTAGGCCTCATTTTCCCTACCTGCCAGAGCGTAGTTGGTGGGTACTGCCTGGTCTCTGAGGCCCTACCCATTGGGGTGGACTACATCCGGGACTCCTTTTAATGGAGTTGGCACCAAATGTGTCGCCTGAAAGGTGAGAGAGAGCTGGGCATGGTGGCTCACGCCTGTAATCCCAGCACTTGGGAGATGGAGGAGAGAGGATTTCCTGAGCCCAGAGGTTCAAGACCAGCATGGGCAACCTGGCGGGACTTCCTCTCTACAATCAATCAAAAAAGTAGCTGGGTGTGGTGGCGCACACCTGTGGTTCCAGCTACTTGGAAGGCTGAGGTAGAAGGATCTTCTGAACCCAGGAGGTTGAGGCTGTGGTGGCCATGAGTGTGCCACTGCACACCAGCCTGGGTGACAGAGTGAGACTCTGACTCAAAAAGAAAAAGAAAAAGAAAGTGGAGAATGGACACCCACCACTGCAATCCAGGGATTGGGGGTCAGATTAAGAAAGTGCTGCCCCTGCCCTCTTTTCTTGGTACCCAGGAAGCTGGAGCAGAACACTGGAGCCTGCAGCAGGAAAACCAGCAGTGACAGTCCTAAACACAGGGATCCCCTCCCTACTTCCCTACCAAGCCTTGCAGGGGAACATCTGACTAGCAGAGCCTCTTCTCAAGCCAAAACCTAACTGCAAGGAGTGTGGGGAATGTCCTTTTAGCTTTATAATCTCTCAAGTAGGAGCAAACCAGTCCAAATATCTGTCTTGGTGTTTTCTCCAAATAGTGAGGGTCCCTTTGCATCTTTGTGTACTACAATAAATCAGAATGAAAGAATGGTCATTCACTGAGCTCTTAGTAATCACTTTTGCAACCCTGATACTCCAATGGAATGTTTTGACATTCCCTTCCAAGTGCTGTTCAAACCTGAATTTTCTTTGTTTATTACCTAAAATAACTATACTGATAGCAAAGAGCACTCTGTATGAAATTAATCACTAGAAGATTAATGGTAAAAAGAATATAGGACTGACTTGAATTAAAATAAAAAGGCAAAAAATTTCCTCTGACCTCATCAAATGTATTTTATTTCTTTATCTTATTAGGGGCGTTATGGATGCTGTCGCTTCCTTCGAGATGGTTATAAAACTCCAAGAGAGGTTGTATTTCAATATCATTTCTTATGATTTAACTGTTTTATCTCTAAGTTGCCACTGTGTTGTATTCTCTCTATTGATTATAATTGTATGTTGGAATATTGGAAAGGGAGGTATTAATTTTGGAGTCAGCAAGCCTGGAATTAGGCAGCAGAATAGTAAGATCATCAGGAGGACAGTGAACTGGTCATTTAAAACCACCTTGTAGACAGAGACAGACTTTCCATGGCTCATACTTTTTTCTTAAAGACTAACTGAGCTTCTTCCTTTCTTTGTCAGAGTGACTATTATAAAGATATAAATAAAACAGATCATCTGCCAAGCTCTGTGATAGGCAAACTGTTATTTATTCGTTAGAGATATATAGGAAGCTTTAGTATAATAAACTACCAAGGAGTCTTATGTATGTTTCTGATTTACCTTCTGAAATTTTACCATGGAAAACTGCCAAAAATAGCATCTCCTCATTATATTAAAATCCTAATCATACCAACCTCAAAGCTATGTTATACCATACAAGGGAAACCCAGTGAGGCATGGTGGTATTGTTTATGTGATCTGACATCACCTTTAGACATTCTGACTTCTTTGATTCCAGGACCCAAACCGATTACATTATGATCCTGCTGAACTCAAGCTGTTTGAAAACATAGAATGTGAGTGGCCTGTGTTCTGGACATATTTTA
>NW_007249798.1:659270-703417 GCF_000164805.1 Carlito syrichta | reverse complement strand
GCTAAAATTCTCAACAAGATCCTAGCAAACCGGATTCAGCAATACATCTCAAAAATCATCCACCATGACCAAGTAGGCTTCATTCCTGGGATGCAAGGCTGGTTCAACATTCGTAAAACCATAAGTGTAATTAAATTCATCAACAGATGTCAAAACAAAAACCACATGATCATATCACTAGATGCAGAAAAAGCTTTTGATAAAATCCAGCACCCTTTCTTGATAAAAACCCTTGAACATCTAGGCATACGGGGAACATACCTCAAAATAGTAAAAGCCATCTACGAAAAACCCTCAGCCAGCATACTCCTAAATGGACAAAAATTGGAACCAATTCCCCTGAAAACTGGAACTAGACAAGGATGCCCACTCTCACCCCTCCTGTTCAACATAGTATTGGAAGTCCTGGCTAGAGCAATCAGAGAAGAGGAGAGAATCAGAGGAATCCAAATAGGAAAAGAAGAAGTCAAGTTATCTCTCTTTGCAGATGATATGATTGTGTACCTTGAAAACCCAAGAGAATCTGTCAGAAGTCTCCTTACATTGATAAAGGCCTTTGACAAAGTCTCAGGATACAAAATAAATGTACAAAAGACAATTGCATTTCTCTACACCAAGAATAAACAAACAGAAACCCAAATAAAAAACACAATTCCATTCACAATAGTCACAAAAAAATGAAATACCTTGGCATCTTCCTAACCAGAGATGTGAAAGAATTTTACAATGAAAATTACAAAACACTGCTCAAAGAAATCAAAGCTGACGTGAACAAATGGAAAAATATACCATGCTCATGGATCAGAAGAATCAACATTGTGAAGATGTCCATCTTACCTAAGGCAATCTACAAATTCAATGCAGTACCCATTAAATTACCAACAACATTCTTCTCAGACCTAGAAAAAACAACATAGGAATTCATATGGAAAAACAAACGTCCAAGAATAGCCAGAACAATCCTCAGCAAAAAAAAAAACAAAGCAGGTGGTATCACAATACCAGACTTCAAACTTTACTATAAAGCTACAATCATCAAAACAGCTTGGTATTGGTACAGGAACAGGCATATAGATCAGTGGAACAGAATTGAGATTCCAGAAGCAAAACCTCAATTTCTCAACCAAACTCATCTTTGACAAAGCCCCCCACCACCTACCACTGGGGAGAGGAGAACCTATTCAGTAAATGGTGCTGGGAAAACTGACCGACCACATGCAGAAGATTGAAACAGGACCCCTATCTATCCCCATGCACAAAGGTTAACTCCAAATGGATCAGAGACCTAAATGTAAAACCTCAAACCATAGGAACCTTAGAAAAGGAAGGAAATACCCTCATGGAAATTGGAACTGGCATCCAATTCCTGAACAAAACCTGAAACCCACAGGTCATAAGAGAGAAGATAGACAAGTGGGACCTTATTAAACTGACAAGCTTCTGCAAAGCCAAAGAAACCATCAAGAGAGCAGGGAGACAGCCTACAGACTGGGAAAAAGTAATTGGCAACTCTAGGTCTGACAAAGGCTTAACATCCTGGATCTACAAGGAACTGAAATGTACCGAAAAGGAAAAAAAAACAACCCCATTATAAAGTGGCAAAATATATGAACAGACACTTCACAAAAGAAGATATCTAAGAAGCCAACAAACACATGAAGAAATGCTCAACCTCACTAATCATCAGGGAGATGCAAATCAAAACCACACTGAGATACCACCTAACTTTAGTCAGAATGGCAATTATCAACAACTTAAAAAATAACAGCTGCTGGAGAGGGTGTGGTGAAAAGGGAACACTTCTACACTGTTGGTGGGAGTGTAAACTAGTGCAACCTCTGTGGAAAGCAGTGTGGCGATTCCTAAAAGCTCTAAAAATCGACCTTCCATATGACCCCGCAATCCCTCTACTGGGAATATACCTTGAAGAACTCAAATCACTCTATAAAAAAGATACCTGCACACGTATGTTTATCGCAGCGTTGTTCACAATAGCAAGAACCTGGAAACAACCATGCTGCCCATCGAAAGAGGACTGGATTTAAAAAATGTGGTACATATACACGATGGAATACTATGCAATCATAAAAAAGAACAAAATTATGAATTTCGCAGCAACCTGGATGGAACTAGAGTCTATAATACTGAGTGACCTCTCACAGAAACAAAGATCCGAGTATCACATGTTCTCACTCATATAATGGACCTTGAACATCCAATGTAATACTGTAAGAAAATGACTGACGGTACTGGGAAACTATGGGGTGGAGGGGGATGGGATTAACAGTCACAAATATCTGTCTGGGGATGGGGAAACACCTCTTATCAACAGGGTGCCTGAATGAAACGTAATTGCACACCTAACCCCTAACTGTACCCCACAAAACCATAATAAAAAATATTGATTAATAAAAAAAATATATATATTTTGATATTGATATACTCATTGTGTGTTCCAAGTGTGGATATAGGTTGTTTGTTTAAAGACAGTTTTTTAAAAACAGTTTTAGATTCACAGAAAATTGAGAGGTAAATACACAAATTTCCCATACACCTACTACTAGCAACATGCACAGCCTTTTCTATTATCAATATCCCCCACCAGAATGGTACATTTGTAACTGATGGACCAACATCAACACATCATAATCATCCAAAGTCCCTAGTTTGCATTAGGTCCCACTCCTGATGTTATATATTCTATGAGTTCAGATAAAAATATAATGGCATGTATACATCATCATAATATTATAAAGTATTTTCACTGCCCTAAAAACTGTCTATGCCCTGCCTAGTCATTCTCCCCAACCCTATTCCCATTAACTACTGAATTTTTTAATCTCGTTTTTTAAATTTTATATTCAGGGAATACTTATGCATATTCATTACATGGACATATTGTGTAGTGGTGTGGATTGGGTCTCATGTGGTCTGTTCCCCCAATAGTGAACATTATGCCCAGTAGGTAGTTTCTGACCCATAACTCCCCAACCCCCTTCACCCTTGTTGGTGTCCCCAGTGTCTGTTACTTTAATCTTTGTGACTACATATGAGTGAGAACATGTGGTGTTTGGTTTTCTGCTTCTGAGTCAGTTGACTTAGAATGATGATCTCAATAGTCTCCAAAGTTTTACCTTTTCCAGAATATCATATAGCTGAAATTATACAGTATGTAGCCTTTTCGGATTGGCTTATTTCATCAAGAAATATGCATTTAAGATCCCTTCTTGTCTTTTCATGACTTGATAGCACATTTTCCTTTTAGTGATGAATAATATTCTATGTATGTATGTACCATCACTTATTTATCCATTTATATTACTATATAAAGGACAAATTGCATCCAAGTTTTAGAAATTATAAATAAAGTTGCTATAAACATTTGAGTGCAGGTTTTCCTGGGGACTTAGTTTTCCAATTTCTTTGGGTAAATAACAAAGAGTGGTAAGAGTATGTTTAGTTTTGTAAGAAATCACCAAATTGTCTTCCAAAGTAGCTGTACCCATTTTTGTTTCATTTTTACCAGCAATGAATGAGAGAGCTCCTGTTGTTTTACATCCTTGCCATTATTTGATGTCATCAGTGTTCTGGTTTTTGAATATTCTAATAGGTGTGTAGTGGTATCTCATTATTGTTTCAATTTGCATTTCCCTGATGGCATATGATCTGGAGTATCTTTTCATATGCTTATTTGCCATCCATATATATTGTCTTTGGTGAGTTTCTGTTAAAGTCTTTGACTCATTTTTAAATCAAGTTGTTTGTTTTTTTATTGCTGAACTTGAAGAGTTATTTGTATATTTTGGATAGCATCCTTTATCAGATGAGTATTTTGCAAATATTTTCTCCCATTCTGTGCTTGTTTTCTCAATTTTCTTGACAATGTCTTTTACAGAGCAGAAGTTTAAACTTTCATGAAGTTCAGTTTATCAATTATTTATTTCATTGATTATGCCTTTGGTGTCATATCTAAAAGATAATCACCATATTCAAGGTCATCTAGATTTTCTCCTGCATATAGATTTTTAATATGTGAAATTACTATTTCATTAATACCTTTGTACTGCCATGATTAAAAAATGAAAAAATGTTATGAGCATATTATTACTCTCCATATTAATTAGTTATATATGTACTTTCACTAAATATGTATAGCCTTTGTAATTGTCCAACTTTCCCTGTGTTACACTTGTTTTGATTATATTGCTCAAATGCAGTTTTATATCTGTTGAATCTGATAATTTAGGTTTGTATTTTGGATGTGCTTTTTTTAATTTTTGTAATAACCATCATTGTAATTCTTCCATGAAATTCAGAAATTTTAAAATTGGTTACCTCTCCACAGCAAGTGGAAAAGCACTATTAAAAAGTATTCTGTACCTAACCTGTTTTCCCACACCCTAACTCCAGACCTATTAAATTGAGTCTATGGTGTTGTACAAGAATATGTTTGTCTTGTTCTGTTTTGAGCTCCCCTAAGGAGTTTAGCATGCAGCCTGAGTAGAATAAAGTAATTGAGGAGCAAAATCAGAGCTTTCCTATAAAATGGAAAAATGTAGGGTTTGCAGAGAAGCAGAAAATATGATCACTTTTTCTTGATCTTTTCTATTTTGTTCTTTAGCTTTTGTCAAATTCAATTCTTTACTCTAGCAAAACATTTTTCCCATTATTGAGACAAATAATGTTCCAAAGCAGAAAACCCTTCTCTAAAAAGGAGCTACCTTAAATTTTTAAAAAATTACCACTTTGTTGCTCAGGTTGGAGTGCAGTTGTACTCACAGTTCACCATAGCTTCAACCTCCTAGACTCAGGCAATCCCTCCACTGCAGCCTCCCAAGCACCTAAGACTACAGGCACGCACCACCACATCTAGCTAATTTTTTTTTTTTTGGTAGAGACAAAATCTCATTATGTTGCCTAGGCTGGTCTCCTGGGCTCAAGCAATCCTCCCACTTCAGCCTCCCAATATGCTACAATATGCTAGGATTGCAGGCATGAGTCACCATGCCTGCCTGATATGTCTTTTTAATATTTTCTTTCTTTTTTGGAAAAAAATATATATGAAACAATAATTAGTATTAGAAACATGTGTGTTAAAATAACTGCATGGAAATTAAGATATTTCTCATATTTGGAGGAGTTTTGAAAGGTCATAAGATTTAGGGAAGGGAAGGAAAGGAAACAATTATCTAAGGAGCTTTCCAAAATAACCTACCTGATTTGAGTTTCCTTAAAAAAGAAAAGGGATAATAGGAGTAGGGTAATGATATTGCAAAGAGAAAGCAAGAAGAAAAAAATTAAAGAAAGGAGGAAAAGGGAAGGCCAAAGAAAGTGGGAATTGTTTCAAACTATACAGAACACATCATCACTAAGGTTATATGGCAATAACATCTTAGACACTAAGAGCTTCAAGAGAAGAGTTTTGGGGGAGGGAAGAGTGCTATAATTCTTCATAGCCTCATTGATTGAAAACACTTTCATATGACAATTTCTCAGGCAGCAATGATAACCCTAAAGCTGGAAATTTGGCCAAGGGGTGGCACCCTCAATGATGTCTGCAAGGACTAACTGAGGACCAGGGAGGAATGTAAAAATGTACATTTTTACTTTCGATAGCATTCTTTTCCAGGAGAAGCAGCAGGGATGTGGACTGAAATGCTAAATACTTGGTTTCTATACCCGTCCTCAAACTCCCTACTTATTGAAGTTTTAGTTTCTAAGAGATTTAGAAGTAGAATGGAAGATATGAAAGGCTGAGAACCATTTACTAGAAGAGATTAAGGAAAAAAGATTACAGTTTCAAGTTTAAGTAGAGTTATATAATAATAGAACTATAGTCACAAATACTAATCAGTTGTGGAGGAAAAACACTTAGCTTCTAATATACTATTTGATTTTTTAAAAATTCTTGAATGATATATTAAAATCTACTGAAAGGATAATCATGCCATATTTTTTTCCTCCTCAGAACAGTTAAATGCACACAGCATGTTGACTTGGGAATTGTACAGAAAGGAGCAGAGAGTGGCATATCTCATGGTCTTTAATGACATACAGACCATCTTACAACAGAAATAAGAAACAGAAATAGGAAATTAAAATGAGGTCAAAATGTTTTTATTTCTTCTACTATCAAGTACAAGACACATATTTTTTACTCCGCTAGGAAATCACAACAATTAAATGTAAAGAGACTAGACTGGACTTGTTATGTCAGATTATTTCACTTTTACATTACTGTCAAGAAATAGTCATCATTTTTCCTAAATCATAAAAAAGATAATGTAAAAGTAACAATGAGCTCTATATAATTGAAATTATCTTTAAAATTTAAATATTTTTTTATTATCTATAGTGCCAAAAACACAGAGAACTTACTGAATTTGTGGATAGAAATGGAAATAAAACCTTACATGAATAAAATCAATCTTAAAGATCAGGTTGCTCTCCTGTTAAAATAAAGTCTTCCCCAAGTAGTAAAATAAAAAATGAAAACAACAAAACTATTGTTATTTATTTATTTATTTATTTATAAGGGAGAAAGTAGGATTTATTGAGAGGACAGAAAAGCTCCCACAGTGGGAGGGGACCTGAAAGGGTTGTCCCTACAAACAATTATTTTGGACACCAACTATTTCTAAGTCCCAGTTTTTTGCTTGCTCTAATATTCTTAGCCCACAAAGCTATTCAGAACAATTCACAGTAACCACCACATTTTCTCTAACATCTTCCGGAAATGGTGTCCAATAATTTAAATAGATTCCAAAGATTTACCTTGCATATTTATCTAAAGTGGACAAAAAGACAGCATGCTTTTAGGTTTTATTTCCATCAGATATGCATGTTAAATGATATTTACTCTTAAATCTATTATAATACAGAAAAATATGAAATTTGGAATTCTGCTGTTCCCCAGTCTTGAGATAATCTTCCGAAGGCTGGAAATATCTTCTGGTGGACAAATACACTTATAGTTTTTCAGTACTGACCTTACCTGATCCCTCCATAGTAGCTAACCCTGCCAGCCACCAAGTGAAAATAAGTGCCATTTTTTTCATTTATCATGACACTCCTCTGGCTTTTCTCCCTCTTGCACTCCTGTGTGGTATGAAGGCCAAGTGCGTAATGCTTGAATCTGCCTCCCATGAATCTGGGCTTAATTTAGTGATTCAGTTGATTAACAAAATATTGCAATAGTGACACTCTTGGACTCAAGAGGCCAGACCATAAAAAAAAGCCTTCCAGTTTCCTCCTGGGTCTTGTGACATTCTCTCAAAATCCAGCCACCATGCTGTGAAAAGGCAATGTCACATGGAGAGTCATAAGCAGGGACTCAGGATGGTATCTCTAGCCAAGTGCCCAGATGGGTATCCAGGTGACAGAAAGAAGAAACTGCCAGCCATGTGAGTGAGTCATTGTAGATATTTGACCCAGTCAAGCCTTCAGATAACTAAAACCTCAGCTACTATCTAACTGAAACCAGAGGAAAGACCCCAAATGAGAACTCTCTAGTCAGGGGCATGGTCAACTCCAGAACCATGAGGGTTGGTTAAAAAAAAAAAAATTAAGTCAGTAAGTTTGAGGGTGGTTTGTTATAGTAATAGATAATTAGAATTTATCTAATTTTATAATTAACATTTGTACATTTCATTATGTGCAATTTTTTATTTCAATAAAAATAAGATTATAGAAGAAAATACCGTATTTGAATTAGGTTTAGTGAAATATAACAGAAAGAAAATTAGCCAGGGCTCAAATAAAAGAGAACTGTGTTTTTCTCTGATGAATAAAAATTAAAAAGAATAAGGAAGTTCAAAAGGAGACAAGTCAGGGTTCATTTGGCAGCTTCACAGTCATGAGACCAAGACTATGTCTAAATCTTCCTTTCAAGGTCATTGTTAGGCCTCACCTTACTTGAGGTTGTTCACAGACACGTGTGGCATCAAATTATTTGGGAGGCACTATGGGTCACTACATGCTATTTGTTCCCACCTTCAAAGGAGCTTTGTTAATCAAATCTCCTTTTCCCCCTTCTGTTCTCCCAGGTCAGGATGCCATTGTCTTTGTCCTAGATTAATACAATAACTTCTTATCTTCCAGTCTCCTGACCTCTCTTCCTCTTGAGAAAAGAAAAATAGCTCAGAGCAGTCTGTGCTATATGAGCATACAAAATTTGTTAGGTCAAGAGAAACATGAGTTTGGAACTTCAGTCACATCCTCTGCATGCATGCCCCAGGGTGATTATTTAAAGGTATTTTTTCCCCCATAACTAGCTACCTCACCCATTACTTCAATTCCTGGAATTTGTGATACAAAAAATGAGGCATAGCCAACCAATAGCTTATGTTATTTTAATGTAAATTCTTGGTCGACAACTTAGAAACTGCCTCTTTTTTTTCTTTTAAAAACTCACTTGTAACTGCTGCTAATCTGAGCATATATCTAGGACAACATGGTTGCAGTACTGAAATTTGGCCCAAATAAGCGCTCTATTTATATTAATTCTGCCTCAGTTTTCTTCTTTAGGTTGACAACATAGTCCCATCTTTTACGAGACTGCCAAAGTAACTTTCCCAAACATAAATCTCCTCATCATTTTGTTACCAACCAAGGAATTCAACAGCACCTCCCTGGTTCTTGTCTTCCTGGAGAAAAGAATTCATCCAAGAGACAGAGCAGTAAAGCAAAATGAAGCTTTATTTAGGCAAGAAAGAGTACACTCCAAAAGAGAACAGAATGGGCTGACCCAGTAAGGAACAACCCTGAGAGCTTTTGTGCTGTGTTTTTTATATTCTCTAACTTCCTTTCTTTGGGTCTCCTCTCTGATTTTGCATAGTTACTCCTTAGGGTTGGGGATGTTATATAACTGAGGGCTTCTGTAATGGCTGCATTGCTCATTACTGCCACCCCAGGAAGATCATTTAGCAGACAAACTTGTATTTAAGGCACCTGAGCAGCCCCAAGGACTTCCTTCTTTGTTTTGGTTTTTCCCTTCCCAGGATGTTATTGGCTACAAGTTGACAGTTGTGGCCCTACAATAAATGATTGTTGGACATTCCTGGGGCAATCCTCCCTTCATGGGAGCCACCCTTTGGAGCCTCCTCTTTAATTAACCTGCTCATGTCTGCCCTAACTGCCTGTCGAGCCTAACAATTTCACTGTTCCTCCAGCCCCTACACCCTCATTTCAGACCCTTTAATTCATTCCTACACCAATAAAATAAAATCCATACTAAAAGGGTCTATCCAGATAACTGGAGCATAAAATTTGAGAATATGGTTTATATTTATATCTATTGTTTTTGAAAAAAAAATGTCAAGCAGAACAGAGGCTTGGAATAGACATATTCAATTCCAATATGAATATATATGTTATAAATCTTAATTCCAATCTTTTGTGCAAAATATGTTGGAAACTAGATTATCTCTACCATTTTGGACTCCCATACTTATAATAAACACCACTTGGAAAATGTTTTACAGATGGTGTGAGAGGGAAAATGAGGCAATATAAAACAATGTGGAAATAGTTTTAAAACTACAGATATTTAGTTTATAAAAAAGTATAGATATGAGATTTCATTGATACCCCTTAAGTATGAAGACTTTGTATATTTTGCTTAATAACTCCCCTCTCCTTATGGTTTATACTTCTCTATTCTGAGGTCATATATATTTATATACGAATAATATGAATTAAAATTCATATATATATATGAATTTTAAAATAAGCTTTGGCAGAAGGTGAAGGTATAACTTCATTTCTTACATGGATAATCAGATAGATGGTAGATAGATAGACAGACAGACATATAAACACCCATACATAGATACATACATAGATACATGGTTAGATAGATAGGCTTTCTTCCCTTCTTGCCTGAAATTCTCCAAGGCAGAAACCTGAAACTGCCTTAAGTCACTGACGTTAAAAGACAAAAAATAAATGGCTAAGTTCATTGAAGAGGTGATACTGGATGCTCTATAGTGAGAAAAAACACCTTCTGAGATTGTGGAGATAGAAATGTCTCCTGATACTGAAGGTAACAGAGGTCATTGAGGGCGATTTCCTCTGTTGTATACCCTTAGGATCTGACATTTCCTCAGAATAAATGACAATGACTGGGCACTGCATTTTGAGAGATGAGACTTTACATCCTAGTAGAGACATAAAAATCCTCTCTTGGCCTAACTGTGGCCCAGAAGAGTTATGTCAAACCAGAGGGATCCATATAGATGTAACAATCGACCCAGTACCCCATGAACCTTTTCAGTGCTTTGTTAATGCATAAACAACCAGGATTTTTGTACAACTTTGGAGCAGCAGCAAGACTAATAAAAACTGAGATTGAATATCCAGCCAGTCAAGCAGAACAGAGGCTTGGAATAGACATAGTCAATTTAAAGAAAGTATAGAAATGTTATTTCTTTTATACATATGTCCATTAACTATGATTCATAACTACTATGTACATTTTAACTTTATAGTAGTAAATAAAATAATTGGCAATTTTTCAGAAATAAGTATAAATATAATCCATAATTAATATGAGACAGTAATATTCAAAATACTGAAAGCCAAAGCGTTTAAAGTGTTTACAGATGATTTAGGAAGCCTTGGACAATGAGGAAAATTAACTAAAAAGCACCATTAAAGCTTAAACAGGAACTATTTTCATTCATCTACTATCAATCATTTATTTACTCATTTATTCAGGAAAATAACAACAAGCTGATACCAAAATGATACTAAAGTGATAAAGCCCTGTTTTGACATACTTAGTTAAGTATTTTGAATCTCTTTTACTCACCATGGGGAACCATCTGGCTTTGATGTTGACTGCTAATGTGATAAATGGCTTGTTAAGGAATTGCAAAAGTGAATGCAATTGTCCATGAATTCTTATATTAAATGCACCTATGATTTGCAAGTCCTCTGCTTGGAGAAGCCAGTACTTTTTATTTATTTGCAACTGTTAGAACAAGAAAAATCAAAATAAAAATGGAAAAGTGACCCAAGATGGTTGTATGTTGGCATATGTGTAATAAACACTAGGCCTATAAAATAAAGCTGAACTCTCACGTGAAGGACTGAAGTCTATGAAATATTTCACTGATATGTGAAATATTACATCTGTGTCTATCAGATAAAACACAAAGGCAAGAAATAATCTGAGAAAATAACTCAGACCTTTTTTTTTTTTTCTTCTACCCAAATTCCTAGATAAGGGGTCTGGGGACTCATCCCTATAAACCATAAAGTCTCATCAAATGGGTTTTTATTAACTCTATGTAAGGTGGCTTATTTTCAAAGCTGACTCTCAAATATTATTGTATGACAGATAATGAAAGAAATCAAAAATATTTTATAGCTCTGTAAAGCCATCTCTTGGGGAAATTTGCATCTGTATGAAATACCCACCCAGAGAGACAGACATTTGCCATCCATTCTAAGGGTAGCCAATGAGGCTTCATCTATATGTCAAGAACTTTAGCTTCCTCAACCCCTCTTATTTAAACTCAGCCTTTTTTTTTTTTTAATGACTTCAAAATTCTTTAAACAGAGCTTAAGTCTTTCTACCAATTGCTAATCAGAAAATCTTTGAATGCACCTATGATTTGCAAACCCCCTGCTTGGAGATGTCCCAATTTCCTAAGCAAAACCAATGTGACTCTCACATGTATTGATTTATGTTTTGCCTATAACTTCTGTCTTTTAAAAAATGTATAAAGCCAATCTGTAATTCAATCATTTTGGACACGTTCTCAGGACCCCTTGGGACTGTACCACAGCCTTAGGTCACCCACACATGGCTCAGAATAAACCTTTTTAAATAATTTAGAATCTGGCATTTTTGGATTAACAAATCAATCAACCTATGACACCTACATGCTCATTAACCTTTCACACTGTATACATCAACCACATAGTTGCTTCATCTTATGTATTACATAACTGAGCACCAAAGTTGTAAGAAGGTCATCTTTGCTTCAATACTCCTGCTCTCCATTTTTTATATAACAGAGCATATAAATACTGTGGGACACAATTTCAGTTTACGCCAAGTTTGTATTTTCCTGGCTATTAGTCCTCAAACTTGGCTCAGAATAAAACAAATTCAATTTTTTTAAAGTTACAATTCTGGTCAGGCTCAGTGACTCAACATGAAATCTCAGCACTTTGGGAGGCCAAGGCAAGTGGACTGCCTGGGCCTGCAGGTTCGAGACCAACCTGGGCAACTTGGCGAGACCTTGTCTCTACAATAAATAAAAAATTAGCCAGGCGTGTTAGTGTATGCCTGTAGTTCTGGCTACTTGGAAGCCTGAGGCAGAAGGATCACTAGAGCCTAGCAGGCCAGACCACATGGTCGTTGCTGGGGTGGCCATGAGTGTGCCACTGCTCTCCAGCCTGGATAACAGAGTAAGACTCCAACTCAAAAATAAATAAATAAATAAATAAATAAATAAATAAAAGTTATAGTGCCTAAATAGATGGTGTAGTTGGCAGGATTCTAGCAGGATTCACAGACACCCAGGACTTGTCCTCTCAAACTCAATGCTTTGTACCAGCATACAACCTTTGAGTTTGAGCCAGGTCCAGGGGAGCAACTGAGAGTAAGCGGTGTTTTACCTGGACTTTGGACCTTCTTCTCTTTTGGTAGAAGTCTAGATTTGCTTTATTCTAAGCTATAAATGAAGCGGTAAATGGGATATTTGCTAAGTTATTCCTAGGTTTGTTATTCCTTTGTTCTAAATTCCTCGGAAGAAATGATAGAAAAGTAAGATCAACCAAGTATTTCTGCATTAGAAAGGTGGTTTCTTTGATCAACTAAGTGTTTCTCTTTTCAAACCTCTTTGTCTGCACCAACCCTTTTACATTCTATCTGAGAGCAATTGAGATCAAATTGTTCCAGAGGTAAGGGACATCTGCTCTCTCCAGCCCAAATCAGGGGTACTCTTATGTGACTAAGACTCTCATGGAGGTGTTGGAGGGAATTCCTCCTGATGTGCAGCAGTCCCACAGGGTTCATAAGCAGAAGAACATTTAAAAATACTTAAGTTTTTTCAGAGAATCCTCATAAAGTGATGACTGCCTAGCCTTGGGAGCACTGCTCTGCCTTCCTCGGCAGACTAGTCTTCCCAAGACACTAAAGAGAGCTGCTCCACTTGGGGTGGAAGCCTGAAGAGTAAAGCTCATAAGCAGCACACACACCTTCAGCCTTAAATACATTCTTAGCTTGGTGCAAAGGAGGGAAGAAGGAGAAATATGGGGAAAAAACATCTAAAATTAAAAGTATCAAAGGAGGACCACCTCCTAAGACACCAACTGGACATAATGGCTAAAAATTATGGCTTCACATCTGTAAATTTTTGACTCATTGGAACATCACTAAAATAAAATTAGTTTAACTTGGCCAAAATGGGACTTGTTCAAGATCCCGAAATTATTTTATTTATGTGCACAACTGGAAAGAGCTGGATCCAGAATTAAGCAGAAAGAATGGGAGAATTACTTCAAAAGGCATTTAAAAGATTCTAAAAAGGGAGATGTTAAAGTTGCTTCCATACAGGAGGTGAATCACAGATCTTGGAAACCAATTCTCTACTGGAAAAATTATCCAAAGTTTCCACTGCTGCACCTTCTCTCTCTCCCATGTTTTCCCCTACTGTTCTGTGAACTTTTGTATCCCTTGCTTTCAGAACTGCCTTGCCCAGATGTTTCTTCACTTCCTCCTTTACCCATTGAAATTTTAACAGCACCCACTAGGGAGAAACCTAAGACAAGGTAAAACCTTCAATAACCTATATTCCCTGGACCAAGGCAGAACTCAGAGCTCTTAATTAGGAGTTTCCTGATGCAATCCAGGATCCAATAGATTTCACTAAGGAATTCAGTCTAACCACAATTAATTCATATGCTGGTATCTTAAAGTGAAACTAAGAATATCAAAGATTAACTGGAAGGCTCTACTAAGCAATTTTCATAAGCAGACAATTGAGGACAACCTACAGGCTCAAGAATTCCCCAGATGGCTCCTAAGATCACTCAATCAGTGCTCTAAAGTCCAGCAAAGTAAACAAAAACCAAATGAGGCGGTGCAGGCCTATTTTAAAAGATTTGAAAAGGTTTTCAAAAAATATTCAGGAATGAATGAGGAGAGTCTAAGGAATCATCAGAATACTTCTTTATTAAATTCAACCTTTTTTTAACAGACTGGATGAACAATTGGCCAGGGTATTCAAATTGTGCCAAATAAATTGAAATTCTGTGCACTCTATGGAATTAGTGAATCTAGCTGATAAATTAGTCTGTTATACATCAAAAGAATGACAAGGCCAATAAAATTATAAATTTACAACTCCAACAACTCATTGGTCAGGGGGCCATATCAAAATAGAGACCCTCCTTTCAAAAGTGAACTTCAGAAACATCTAAAAATTTCTGTTATTATTGCAAGAAACCAGGACATCTAAAGAAAGATTGCAGAAAGTTGAAAAAGGTATAGAACAAAAAGAAGAAAAAGAAGAAGGATAAGAGGAACAGGGGATCTCTGAGGAAATATAGAGGGCTTTTCTCTTTCCTCTTAAATTATATATAATTACGTATATAATATATATAACTTAATCCTCTTAAATAATAAATATTACTTAATTCTCTTTAATATATGTATATCATTTAAGATTTATGCCTATAGTATATATTACATAATATTTATTAAGATTACTTAATATATATAAAGTAGTATATTTTACTTAATATTAAGATATATTAAGTAGTATATATATATGCAACAGGCTAAAGCATTCATTGATGTGGAAGCTACCCTTTCTGTTCTCAACCCTCCCTTTCTAAAGCAATCTCTTCCTCAGAGTCACCAAACCATTCAAATAATAGGCGTATCTAACCAACCAATGACTGTATATAAACCAGTATTTTGCCTTTTCAATTAGAAAATTTAGAAGGACATCATTTTTTTCTTTTGTGCCTTCTGCACCAATACATGTTATAGGACGATATTTTTTCTGGAACTTTATATTTTCTTCTTGTAAAGAGGAAAAATGATTTTGGAAATGACTGAAGGAGGATTGGCTGAAAATGACAGATCAGATAATTCGCATTAGATGATAATTAAAACTCAATCATCAAGTATTTAGGCAAACAAACAAAAAACCTTGATGCTTTATCAAGCCAAATCTCTGACTATTTATGGTCCCAACTATCTACTGATGTGAAAAAAAATTTTAATGGTCACTTCAATTTGTATACACATAAATTTGAGTAGGATGCTTTCCAATATTAAACAATTCCATTACAATGGGAAGCTGCAATAGGAATAAAACCAGTAACAAAGATTTTATTGATAAAAGATTGATCATCTCTTGCATAAGTCCTCATAATACTTCCCTCCTGGTATGAAAACCTAATGGAAAAGGATGGAGATTTGTACAGGATATGAGAGCCATTAACAATACTATGGTTCCCTATCACCCAGAAGTTTCAAACCTACACACTGCTGTGTCCAATATGCCTGTAAGCAGTGAATATTTTACTGTATTTGATTTATGTAGTAATTCTTATAGCACACAAGTAGACTATGACAGTCAGTATTTGTTTGCCTTTATCTGGGATAGCCATCAGTATACTTGGACTATTATGCCTCAAGGTTATACCAATAGATGAACTTATTTTTTGAAAACATTAAGGTCCTAGCTGGGCGTGGTGGCATGCGTCTGTAGTTCCAGCTACTTGGAAGGCTGAGGCAGAAGGATTGCCTGAGCCCAGCAGGTTGAGGCTGCAGTGGCTGTGAGTGTACCACTGCACTCCAGCCTGGGTGACAGAGTGAGACTCCAACTCAAAAAAATAAAAAAAGAAAAGAAAAAAGAAAATATTAAGGTCTTATCTGGCTGAGCTAAATTTTGAAGGAAATGTCATCCCATTTCTGTATACACATGATCTCTTTTTATGTTCTTCCAGATTATAAAATCTGCAAGATTGTAAAAATAATTCCCTGTATCTTATGGACTAATTAACAAAAAAAGGTCATATGGTATACAAAGAAAAAAATTCCGATTTTGCTTAACAGAAGTAAAATATTTGGGACATTTAATTTCTAAGGAGGAGCTACATACAAATCCAGAGTAACTGGAATTCTTGCATACCCCACTTCAAAACTAAAAGAAAGGTAAGGGAGTTTCTATGTTTAGCTTGCTGCTATCAAAGTTGGATCTCCAGCTATTCTCTCATAGCACAAGAATTATATGCACTGTTGAAGGAAGATCAATCTGATCCCCTCTGTTGTACATCAGAAACCAGCTATTCAAAACATTAAAGAAAATCTTATAAGAGTCCTGGCTTTGGGCAATTTAAATTATCAGCTGCCATTTTTCATTTTAATTCATGAAAGCCATGGCAGCACCCTGGGTGTTCTAACCCAAAATATGGGGGACAGTATAGACCCACTGACTGTTATAGTCAGCAATTAGACTCTGTAGCACATGGGCTTTCCCTTTGTCTGAGGGCCATTTCAGCCATTGCCTTGCTCCTTAAAACTACTCAGGAAATTGTAATGGGAAGTTTCCTGACTCTATATGTACCTCATTCTGTAGAAGGTCTCTTGAATTCACATGATACTCAGCATTTTTCTGTTAGCAGATTACTTTTTATTAAGTACTCTTACTGTCTGCTTCACATATTACTATCTCTCACTGTCATACTCTTAATCTGCTACTTTGTCGCCTGAAACAACTGTTGAGATGCCTCATGATTGTTGGAGTCTCACTCTGTTGCCCAGGCTGGAGTGTACTGGCATGCTCATGGCCATCCCAGTGTTGACCTCCTGGGCTCTGGTGATCCTTCCGCCTCAGCCTTCTATAGCCATATACTACCACGCCCGGCTAATTTTTGATTTATTGTGGAGATGAGATCTCACCAAGTTGCCTGGGTTGGTATTGTGTTTTTCTAACAAAATAACTTTTGATGCTAGACAGGATTTATAGGAGACATCCCTGAAAAATGGTGATGTTTTCTGGTTCACCAATAGGTCATATCTAAGGGATGAATTTAGTAAATACTGGGCAGGCTATGACATTGTGTCCCTTGTGGACTATGTAGACAGCAAACTCTTACCTAAAGTAAAATAAGTATAGTTAGTTGAGTTATTAGTTCTCACCAGAGCTTGTCAATTGGCCAAAAAACAAACAGCTAATATTTACACTGATAGCTGTTAATGCTTTTCTTGTAGCAGTAACTTTGGAAAGTTATGGAAGCAAAGAAAATATTTAATCTCCTCTGGACAACCTATCATACATGGTTTTCAGGTTTCTGACCTTCTTGAAGCCAGTCAATTACCCAAAAAAGAAATGGCTCTTATGTTTCCTGCATTTTCTCTAGAGAGAAAAGGAAATCATTTTGCTGATGCAGCAGTCAAAAAGCCTGCTTTAACACCAATATCAGGTGAAACTATAGAGGTGGCTATGTTTAAAATAAGCTCTATTTCTTTTCTTTTCTTTTTTTTTTTTAAAGAGCTCTAAGAGACTCAAGAAAAGGATTCAGAAAAGGAAAAGCAGAAATGGCTAATCAAGGCAGTACTTCTTCCCTGTCTATAATTTATGTAATGGACCCAGTGACAGATGTATTTTCCCTATGGGATTTCAATTTCCTGTGCTACAACATGTTCATGACCTTACTCACTGAGGACCCAAAAAAATGACTGCCTGAAGAAAACAATATTGCTGGAAACCCATGCTCACATAGCTTTTAAAGCTTTATGCAAAATGTCCAATTTGTCCTAAACATATTCCAGGTAAGCCTCTTTGTGGATCTCAAGGGCATTTCCCCTTGCCCATTGTACCTTTTGATACTTGGGAAATGGATTTTATCCAATTATCTTGATCCTAAGGTTATAAATATGTACTGGATTTGATTTGCAGGTTTTCTCATTGGTTTGAAGCATTCCCTTACAGAAGAGCCACAGCGCAAACGGTAGGAAAATATTTATTGGGGCAGATAATTTTCTCTTGAGGAATTTCTTCTGAATTACATAGTGATAGAAGAACTTATTTTATGGGGGAGATAGTTCATTCAGTTTGTAAAATATGGCCCATTTCCAACACTTTCATTATGCATATCATTCTCAGTCCTCTAGATTGGTGAGGTGAACAAATAGAATAATAAAAACCCAGCTGGCAAAATTAATGGGAGCTTTTCAAATGACTTGGCCCAAGTCTCTTCCACTGGTTTTACTTAAGAGCAATTCCTTTTGGAAAACATTAATTATTCCCTTGTGAGATAATTACAGGTTGACCTATGAGATGACTGGATGGAGGATTGCATAAATCAACCTTATTGAAAGGGAATATGCTCCATTATTGTTAAGGCCTAACTAAATTTCTCTCTCCAAAAGCTAAATTGATAAAAAAAAAAAAAAGACTCATATTATAGTATACTGGGACAAAGATTTGAAGTATCACAATTTCTGGTCAGGAACTATATTTATTGGAAAAGACATAAACTCAAGTGCTCACTTGAACCTCATTGGAAAGGACCTTATTAGTTATTACTGACTAATCATAGTGCTGCTAAATTTGAAAGGATTTCTTCAAGGATGAAAAGTGGATAACATCTAGTAAATAGCATTTCCCAAGATACTGGATCAAGCTCATACATTGAATTTCTTCTGCATAAACCTTGTGTTTCTGTATTTTCCTTTTATGATGACTGAATGTCTGGTAACTTCCCCCTCCTTTGTTTGATTCCTGTTTCTCTTACTGGAAAACCACTAGCCTAACTAATATAGAAGCAAAACAAATCTTTATTTTTCAATGTCAAAAGGTCATTGGAACTTTGATGTCAACTTCTCAGAATTAACCCAATACTTCTATAGCATATAGCATATTATTTTTAGGTATATTATACTATTGGGATCTCATTTAGGGAAACACATCCAGGAAGTTTTCCTAATTCAATGCTTGGTTGGGCAGTTTTTAATACTTTACAAACAGATCACTGTGTTACTGTGAATATAGATGATCAATTACTATCCAAAGTTCCTAGATATTATGGAAGACAGCTGTGGCTTGTGTGCCTTGTACTGTGGGTATGAGGTCTTGTTTTTGTGGCTGGAGATCTATTAAATATTCGAATGAAACTGGAATCATACAATGGGAATTACTTGGTAAACAAGAATACTGCTAAAGAATAATGTTGGGATTCAACCAGGTAGAATGTGAGAAGCCGTATGACATACCCAAACTAAATTATGCCTAGGGGTAACTACTACCTATCCCACTTTAACCTGGAGCATCCAACATTTTTTGGTTCATAACCTATACACAATTTGTACTTCTGCCATAAATGCCCAATGACAACAACATGTTTGGTGGATAAGACAGCACTGGTCAACTGAGGTAAAATAAGCTTAAGTGCAATAAGGACAGGACTTGGGATATTAGAACAAGCTGAGGGTATATTTAACAAAGAAGGGCATTCACAAGAAAAGTAAATACTTATCAATCTAAATAGATTAGAAGAAATACTCTTTCAGGAGGAAAGTAAAGGTTGAGAATCTGTGTGAAAACATGATGATGCTGTTGCTAAATGGGTAAATCAAATTGCTCCACTAACAAAGGGCCACACCAAACCCCAGCAATGGGAAAGAGCGTGTGCCCCAACTCAACAAATGGAAGCAGAAATGGCCTCTAAAACATGGCCAAATACTGTAGATGTAAAAGCACAAGGTATACATTTATGAAAAAGATAGGGATCTTCTTCTTCCTGGAAGATTCCTACCAGAGTATGTAGCTTGATTTGCCACATTCTTATAGTTTTAGTATCCCACATATATAGCAGCCAGACATATAACATAGGTGCAGTTAGTAGGAATATATATATATTTTACATATATATGTGTGTATATATATATATATATATACTTTACATATATATGTATATATGTATGTGTATACACACACACACACCCAGAGAATGAGTGAGAGAGAGATGGGAGTTCCACAGTCTCACTGTAATGCCCAGGTTAGTCTCAAACTCCAGGCCTCAAGTGATCCTCCTGCCTTGGCTTTCCTAAATGCTGGGATTACAGATGTGAGCTACTGTACCTAACCAGAATAGAGATTATTTTTTATTAATGCATTTATTTTCCCAATGGGCAGTTGATGGCTATATTGAATAATTACACTTGGAATCCAATTTCAGTTCAAAATTATAAACAAATTCAGAAATGTCCTTTAAGGAACTGTCCCTTAAACATTTGGAATCATAAAAGCATGGCCCCTTATTTCTTTCCCTGTTCAAATAATATGTGGATTATGAAAAAGGGACACTCTTAATGGGAAGGGAAAGAAGAATGAGACTGTAACTGTTTTAGATCTTGCTTGCAATCAGACAATATTTTATTTAAATTATATTGCTATTTTGTGTAACACTGGGTTCATTGGGAAGTTATTCTGGGACAACACAACATTTGTGATAATGAAAACATTTGTAACCAAATATCTTGTGAATTGGAACTTAACCCTCTTCAAGTTGTACTCCCAACAGAAAGTGAATGTCCAAATGAACAATTAGAGATTATGAATAGTCAGCTAATTACAATTTCAAATGAATCCGGTCAAAGATATCCTAAGATACAAATACAAATAAAATGAAAGGGGAAAGAAAATTATTTCATTAATCACAATCAGAATATATGTTCAGGATTCTTTTCTGTGATACATTGTTTCTTTTCTTTATTGTCTTTACCTCAAGGGACCTCTCAGTTCCTTACTGCATTATTGATTTTCTAAAGTTTCTATGTTACAAATGTTATAAATGCTGCAAAGTTTACAAATGTCACAGAAGGGAAAGAACTCCAGCTAAAATTTTATCAATTTGAACTAACAGACATAGAGTGTATGTAAGGAGGCCTTCTATTGCCCATTTTGTCCAACACACTTTTTATTTTTTACCTACCGAGGAAGAGTTTTCCAATTTGATTTTTAATCCCAAATCTTAAGGTTTATTAAAAGGACATCAAATTGAATATTTTTCCGCCCAGTTCCTCAAGGCCTTTCACTGATACTGCTGACCATGCAACACATCATCATATCTGAAAAACAATTCTTCAAGAAATAATGCTAAGTGCAATGATCATAGCATTTCTCTGTGAAATGAGGAGGCACTAGCATAAGACAAGAGCTTTTTCACATTCCAAAAGAAAATAAAGGTGCCTTTGCATCCTTACTGACAGATCAGATAATGGTGCTTTCTATAGGGGTGAAGAATAGAACAAAGGCATTTCAGAATTCCAATTTGATCCCCTAAACTGATAGCCCCAAATAAAAAAGACCTGTCTTCTTATTATTTCTTCTTTAAAGTATCCCTTTATAGGATTTCAACGAAAAGAGGGAAATTTTCAGAAAAAGGAAAATCAAAATAAAAGTTTAAAAGTGGCCCAAGATGACTGCAGTTTGGACATGGGTAACAAAAACCAGGCCTATAAACTAACATGTGTTAACAAAAAACCATGAGGTCTACAGAAGGAGAAGGTACAGCTTTATTTTCTTAAAAAAAAAAAAAAAATCTGCAAACTGGGAAGATGCTGGCTGCAGCAAAAAACCAAAACATGCTTAAAGGAGGGAGATGGAGAACTAGGGATTATATAGGTAAAACTGCAAGGCAGGGCAAGGCAGGGTTTTCGGGGAGTGAGGAACAGAGTCTTGAGTTGTTAGCCTTCAAGCCCCAAATCACCAGGCTCTCTTAATTGCCTGGTTCAAGGTGACCAGTTGGTTGGTGCCAGGTGGCCTACTGGTGGTAATTTGGGGAATTCCAGCTGCAGTTGTTCCAGAAACTGTTCTCTGAAAAACAGGTTTTGCAACACTTCCTGCCAGGCTAATAGCAATCCCTATCGCCTGTAATCCTAGCATTTTGGTAGACAGAGGCAAGAGGATTGCCTGAATCCAGGGATTCGAAACCAGCCTGGGCAACTTGGCGAGACCTCATCTCTACATCAAATCAAAAAGTTGGCTGGGCATGGTGGTGCATGACTGTGATTCCAGCTACTTGGAAAGCTGAGACAGAAGGATCACCTGAGACAAGCAGGTTGAGATTGCAGTGGCCATGAGCATGCCACTGCACTCCAGCCTGGGTGACAGAGTGAGCCGCCTACTCAAAAAACAAACAAAAAACTATACACTTTCTAAGGACTTAAAGAACATGACCGTGGGTCATCCTTAACCTTTGGGCCGAAAGGAGTCCCTCTTGTCTGTTAACTGGGGGTATAATGTGACAAGATGAACTCTCATCTGCAGGGCTGAAGTCTGTCAAATATTTTACTGACATGTACTGATTATAACTTTGTCTATTAGATAAAGCACAAAGTCAAGATATAATCAATCATCACTCTTCAGACCCTAAGACACTTACCTACACTCTTGTTAAACTTTTATCTTGTATATGTTAACCACCTATTTTTTAAATCTATGTGTAACATCACTGAACACCAATCAGAATTATAAGAATGCTAACTTTGCTTCACTGCTCTCCTCCCATTTTCTGTGTAACAGAATAGTATTCTCCGGGATACATTCTCAGTTTGCCCTAAGTCTGTGTATCCCAGGATATTAGTCCTCATGCTTGGCTAATAATAAAACTAACTTAAACTTTCTTCAAGTTATAGTGCTGCTATTTAACCTGTCAACACAGCATCTAATATATAATAATAAATAAATAAAACAACACCACACTTAAACTACAAATAAAAGATTGTTTTGATACTTTTTATATAGCACTACCAAATAGTATCAAATTATTCATTTTAAGTGGTTGTCATTTAGGAAATTCAATTTGGTTTCGTTTTCACAAAAATAAAAGTGTTAATGATGTTTGAGATTCCTGTGTATGTCACACTTTCTTGCTTTTTTTTATATGTCTTATAATTTTTTGTTGAAAACTGGTTATTTTAGGGGATATATTGTAGTGATTCTGGGTACAGATTCTCTTCCTCTCTGGAGTTTATTGTTGTTTTTGATTGCTTGTTTGTTTTGTGACTTGGCTAAGCTATTTTAATAAATTATTTTTTCCTCTATAGTGTGAAACTTTTGATGCTATTCTTCTTAGGATACAGCCTTGGGCATTCATTCACATTGTCATCCTGGTATGATAGTGAATTTGGCAAGGCTCTTTTTTATTATCTCTTTCCCTATTCTCTTTATTAAATTGTGTGCCCATTTTGTGTTACATTCCAGCCCATTAGTCTCCACTAATTATCAGTCGATTACTCTATTTAGTTTGAAAATATATCCTAGAGCATAAATTGCTCTGCAGTCTGATCCAATTAAATTAAGGCAGAGACAGTCTGAGGCCAGTTCTGACCTCAGAAGGGCTATTCTTAGCTGTCCCTTCCCGTGGTTCTCTCTAGTGAACTAAATAACCTATGGTTTAGCTTGTTGCACTTAATAAAGAAGAGCTATTATATTCAAGAGCAAACATAGGTTTGAACAGTCTATTTCAAATAAAATTAACTTATCTGGGGAGAGTTTCAGAGTCTTCTTTCCTGATAGACTGTCTTTCCTGCTGGGCAAAGTTTCCAAGTCATTATTCTAGGAGCTGGGCAGGGCAGTAGCTTTTGGTCTTCTTAGATGTTGTCTTCTGACATGAAACCTCTCAAGATGAGGTGGAATGAGGGAAACTAGGTCATCAATATTCTTGACTTGCTGAAACTAGTATAGAGCTTTCTTCTTACAGATAAAAACTGAGTGGAGGTGTCACTGAGTATTTTAGCCTTAGAATGTATTCTGAATACTCTTTAGCACTAGCTTTAGAATTGTACTTTAAACATTTTTTCCCTCCCTCTAGGGACTACCTTACACTGTGATCCTTATTTAACTGTATGCTTTTTTAGAAATTCCAGGGACTAATCTTTAGGGAGAACCTCTAGGCAGTTAATCTACAACCCAGCCACTGTTACAAATCAGGGTAATGCCAACCAAGCCCCCATTCTGGAAGCTAATCTTAGAATAATCTATGTCTGGGCCTCAATTAAGAGTTTCACCCATCTGAAGGGATTCATGGAGGATTGATCCACCACTTGCTATAGCCATGATGACACCAGTCAGACACCTCAATGAACAATTACTGGAGATAGCCATCAGTACAAGAACACGTAGACCCTACACTCTACCCTACTCCTGCACATTTTACATATAAATTTTCCCTTTACAAACCCTTTCTGACTAGCTTAAAATTTGTGATTGTATTTGAGACATTAGTCTGACCATCTCCTTAGGTAATCAGCTCTTGAATAAATCATTTTCCACCAACTCTCATCTCGAGTTTGACTTTGAGCACCAAGCACCAGGAACTGGGTCCAGTTACCAAGGAAAAGAGCTCCCAAACTCTCAGCCATAATCCCCAAGAATTTAGCCTCTTCAACTTGAAGTTGGAGGAGATTAGAAATCCTGGCAGATTTCTTCTCCTAATGAAGTAAAATAATCCTTGATTGGGAGTTTAGGAGAGTGGCCGACTCACACAGAGTACTGGTTACCTCAAATTGAGCTGGGGTGAGGGGGAAGATGCAGA
Organism: Carlito syrichta; assembly: GCF_000164805.1. Lineage (NCBI taxonomy): Eukaryota > Metazoa > Chordata > Mammalia > Primates > Tarsiidae > Carlito > Carlito syrichta. The sequence goes on along the minus strand of NW_007249798.1, from coordinate 678,844 downwards.
ATGGGTCATGGCTCAGATGGAACTCTCTGTGACACATCATTGTTTAAGAGTTATTTTGATGCCTGCGTTTAAGGTTATATTTTTTTCTACTTTACTACATTCACTTGCATCCAAATCAACATTTGACCCATCTTCATATATAGAACAGCTTGCTTTCAACTAAATTTATTCCAAATTGCTTCAGATAAAATCATACATTTTCTGGATTAGAATCCTGACTGAGTACTTTGTGCTATATTCTACTTCCTCCTATTAATATACCACTCTACATTAATGAATGCTCAGTTGTTGATGCACAGTCATTTATAAAAGTTTTTCAGATGACTTCCACAAGTAAATATAAGAGAAAATGAAATTTTAAATTGGCAAAAAATAAGTAAGAGTAAAATAAGAAAGTAAGAAATAGAGTGAGATGAATATATAAAATGTATGCCACAAAATCACACTCACTTGCTAGAGGTACACTACAAATTTGTCTTAAAATAATGCTCAAAGCCACAGTTTACCTTGCCTATAACCTTAAAAACAAACCAGTTCTAAGAGAAGCAGTTATTCCTGGTAAAGTGACATTTTTTCTAAAGTCACCACACAAAAATAAATAAATAAATAAAGTAATGAATGACTTCTTCAAGGTAAAAAAAAAATAAAGAGTTTCATGGAGTAGCCTTTTATACTCAATATAAATATATGTCTTACAACAAATAAAGATGAATTTTGTATAACATCAATAAAACGTCACCCTGGCATTCAGCTCTCTGATGGCCTGGCTGTTGTGGAAACAATTTTTTGTGTGTTTTAAGAAGTGGTTTTAACTATCAGGGCAATGCCACCTGCCAGGCAATATCTAGAAATACATGACTGTGCTTGTTTGTCATAATGTCCAAGGTTGTGATGAAGGACATTCAGAACCCAGGGTCGAGAGTTACTAAACATATCTCCCAATTCTGGCAAAGTACTTCATGAGTAAGAACTGTTGTTCTCAAGATGATAACAGCACAACCTCTCCCGTCTTAAGAAATACTGATCTAGAATTTTGAATTTCAAACTACGTTCCACAGAAATGACTAAAATGATAAGGAAGACCCTCAGTTAAAATCCTTTGCAAGCTAGTATAAAGAATGACAAGCATTCAGCTTGAGAGAGATTCTACATGCAGTCTATAGGAATTCCTGAGATAATCAAATACTACAGACTATGCCAGTGGAAGCTGAGTGGCTGTCCTGCAGGAAAATTTGCCATCATAATGCATCATCTTAAGTTTTATATATATATAAACTTTATATATATATATATATTTAATAGAAACACACCTAAACATAGAATGTTGATAGGCACGATGGGTATTGGTTAATTAAAATTAAATGAATAGCTTGTAAGTTTCACAGTGTTTAATGCAATCATAAATTAATAGAAACTTTGGTTTCTAACAATATAAATCCAGCTTCCTCCTAAATCCAAAGGTAATCATTAGCAACATAGTTTTGGGCCTGATTTAATTGCATTAAGCCAACACCTACTTTAGTGTTCACTGATTTTGTTTTCAATGATTCATAGTTTTTTACAATGGTAAAGAAGCTACCTGCTCTTTCTCATGTGCCCTGAATAACTTGTTAAACACTTACTAAACTCTGGAAAGCATTCCTTTGTCTTTGATAACAAAGGCATGCAACTCGGGGTAGTACAGAAATGTATAAGAAATGAACATCAGCGTAATGGAATACAGACATCATGGGAATGTTCTGAAATGTTTACCACGAGCATGTAACTTATGTTAATTTGTAAAGTTGAACATGTGAATTATCTATAAAAGCTGAGGGTAAAAGCTGTTCGGAGAGATTTGGGTGAACAACACTGTGTTCTGTTTCCCTGGATTCTGAATTCAGAAATAAATTTCTTCCTTCCCAGCTCTCTGCCTCTTGGGTTTCATTGGCAGTGAGAGATAGTAGCCAGTGTTACTCAGACTCTTTCACAAAGGCTGCCATATGTGTGAGTTTGTGTATTGCGTGTGTGTTTGTATATGTTTGTGTGTGTTGATATCTTGGAAGTAAGGGAGGATGGGATTTGCTTCCCTAGTCTGCTTGACCAGAGACAGCAGCTTCATTTTTATCTATTTTATATGTCAGACTTCTGAATTTAAAAAGATATAGTTTAAAACAAGACAAGAAATACAATTTTATTTTATTTTATTTTTTATTTTTTATTTTGATATTGTGGGGTACAGTTAAGGTTAGGTATACAAATATGCTTTGTTCAGGCACCTTTGTTGATAAGGGGTGTCTCCCCATCCCCAGACAGATATTGACTACTGTTAATCCCACCTCCCTTCCCCTCCCGCCCCTCATAGTTTCCGACCACTGTCAATCCTTTTCTTATAGTATTACGATGGATGTTCAAGGTCCACTATATGAGTGAGAACATGTGATACTCAGATCTTTGTTTCTGTGAGAGGTCATTCAGTATTATTGACTCTAGTTCCATCCAGGTTGCTGCGAAGTTCATGATTTTGTTCTTTTTTATGGCTGCGTAGTATTCCATTGTGTAGATGTACCACATTTTTTAATCCAGTTCTCTTTTGATTCCAGGTTCTTGCTATTGTGAACTCTGCTGTGATAAACATACATGTGCAGGTATCTTTTTTATAGAGTGATTTGAGTTCTTCAGGGTATATTCCCAGTAGGGGGATTGTGGGGTCATATGGGAGGTCAATATTTAGAGCTTTTAGGAATTGCCACACTGTTTTCCATAGAGGTTGCACTAGTTTGCACTCCCACCAACAGTGTAGGAGTGTTCCCTTTTCACCACACCCTCTCCAGCAATGTTATTTTTTGAGTTATTGATAATTGCCATTCTGACTGGAGTTAGGTGGTATCTCGGTGTGGTTTTGATTTGCATCTCCTTGATGATTAGTGAGGCCAAACATTTCTTCACGTGTCTGTTGGCTGCTCGGATATCTTCCTTTGAGAAGTGTCTGTTCATATCTTTTGCCCACTTTATAATGGGGTTGTTTGTTTTTTTCTTTTCAGTACGTTTGAGTTCCTTGTAGATTCAAGATGTTAAGCCTTTGTCAGACCTGGAGTTGGCAAATACTTTTTCCCAGTCTGTGGGCTGTCTCCCTGCTCTCTTGATGGTTTATTTGGCTTTGCAGAAGCTTGTCAGTTTAATAAGGTCCCACTTGTCTATCTTCTCTCTTATGGCCTGTGGGTTTCAGGTTTTGTTCAGGAATTGGATGCCAGTTCCAATTTCCATAAGGGTATGTCCTGCATTTTCTAAGGTTCTGATGGTTTGAGGTTTTACATTTAGGTCTCTGATCCATTTAGAGCTAATTTTTGTGTATGGGGACAGATAGGGGTCTTGTTTGAGTCTTCTGCATGTGGTCAGCCAGTTTTCCCAACACCATTTACTGAATAGGTTCTCCTCTCCCCAGTGGTAGGTGGTGGAGGTCGAAGATGAGTTGGTTGAGAAATTGAGGTTTTGCTTCTGGAATCTCAATTCTATTCCATTGGTCTACATGCCTGTTTTTGTACCAATACCAAGCTGTTTTGATTATTGTAGCTTTATAGTAAAGTTTGAAGTCTGGTAATGTGATACCACCTGCTTTGTTGTTTTTTGTTTTTTTCTTGCTGAGGATTGTTCTGGCTATTCTTGGTTGTTTTTGTTTCCATATGAATTCCTGTATTGTTTTTTCTAGGTCTGAGAAGAATGTTGCTGGTAATTTGATGGGTATTGCATTAAATCTGTAAATTGTCTTAGGTAGGATGATCATCTTCACAATGTTGATTCTTCTAAACCATGAGCATGGGATATTTTTCCACTTGTCTGTGTCATCTTTGATTTCTTTGAGCAGTGTTTTGTAGTTTTCATTGTAAAGGTCTTTCACGTCTCTGGTTAAGAAGATGCCAAGGTAAGGAAATACAATTTTATTCATCAGAATTCCAGGTTAGTTTAGAAAAAGAAACCCCATTATTTTGTTCTTTTTTATGACTGAATAATATTTCATTCCATATCACATTGTCATTATCCATTTATCAGATGATGGGCATTTAGGTTGATTTCACAACTTTACAATTTGGAATTGTGCTGTGATAAACATGTGAGTTATCTTTTTTGTATAACAACCTCCTTTCCTTGAGTCGATACCAAACAGACTGCTGGATCAAATGGTAGATCTACTTTTAATTATGTGAGAACTCTTTATACAGAAATGTCTTTTGCAGCAACTTGTATGAAATTGGAGACCATTATCTTAAGTGAAGTAACACAGAAGCAGAAAACCAAATACCACATGTTCTCACTTACAAATGGGAGATAGGCTAAGGGTCTGCAAAAGTATAGAGAGTAGTACAATGAACACTGAAGACTCAGAAGGGAGAAGATAGGAGGGCTGAGAGGGATGAAAAATCACTTATGGCGTACAATGTACACAGCTGTGGGTTTTGGGATATACATAAAGCCCAGACTTCACCAATGTACAATGCATTCATGTAACCAAAAACCATTTGTACTCCTAAAACTACAGAAATAAAAATTAAATTAACTGTTTTTAAGAAGGAAACAGAACCCCAGAAGAGATAGTTCTGGCAGAGCTAACATTGTCTGTCTGGGGTAGGGGTTGACTGGGAGGTTGCAGAAAACAGAGACAGGGTGGAGTGGAAATGAAAGATAGAATGAGAGAAAGAGGTACATGGCAGAAATAAAAGTTCTTGTACAATAAAGTTCTTTTTTTTAAACGATACCCCAATAAAAGCCTTGTCTATTATATTAGTTACCTGATTTATATAACAAATCACTCCAAAACATACTGCCTTTTTATCTCTCACTTTTCTCTGTATTTGGAATCTGCTGGTGGCATGACTAGGCAGAACTGGCTCAGGGTTTCTCATGAAGCTGCAGTCAAATGGCAGCTGCAGCTTCAGTCAGGCGCCATCTAAGGCTTTTAGTCATCTACAGATTTGAGTGGGGTTGTAGGATCCACTTCCAAAGTAGTTCACTCACATGGCTGTTCAGTTGATGCTGGTTGTTGGTGACAGGCCTCAGTTCCTCTTCATGTGGGCTTCTTCTCAGAGTTACCAGTGCTCTCACCTCATAGAGGCCGGCTTCCCCCAGAGAGAACAATTCAAGAAACTGAGATGAAAGCTATAATGTCTTTTATATCTAGCCGTGTAAATCCTATGTCATTGCTTTACTGTCACCATATATTATTGGTCATTCAGACTAGCCATGATTCAGTGTGAGTAGGAACTACAAAAGGGTGTGAATACCAAGAGGTAAAGATCATAGAAGACATCTTGGAGGCTGGCTACCACAGCTACCGTTTTGTTTTTGTTTTTAATTAAATAGAGCTAAGTACTCTTTTCTATCAAATTGTTTTTTATTTTTAATGTATTTGTTTGCTTATCTGTCCATATATTGGTGGAAGCCAACCAATCCAGAAGCAGAAGCAGACACAGAGTTAATTATTATTACATATTGTTGAATTCAATGGGCTAACATTTTGTTGAGAATCTTTGGATTTATGTTCGTAAGAGATATTGGCCTGTTGTTTTCTTTTCTCGTAATGTCTTTGTCTTCTTTTGGTGTTAGGGGAATCCTGGTCTCACAGAATGAGTTAGATAGTATTTCCTCTGCTTCTATCTTCTGAAAGAGATTTGTATAATGTTTTGAATTCCAAGTAACCCCATCTAGGCCTGGTACTTTCCATTTTGGGAGGTTATTAATTATTGACTTAATTTCTTTAATAGATATAGGCCTATTCAGATTATCCATCTTCTTTTTTGTGAGTTTTGGCAGTGGTTGTTGCTTTTAATTGAGAGGTTTCCTTTAAAGTATTAGATCAGTTGACACGCAACTCAGAGATTATCTGTTCGATTAGAAACATAGCTCAGTAGAAAACATTTTAAAGAAACTAATTTGTTTTTATGGATATATAAGCAAAAATAAAGAATACAATATGTAGTTTAGAACAATAATTCCCAAATTTTATTCTATGGAATACAGCTTCTTGGGAAGAAATTACTCCAAAATAATCTTTTTGTTGTGGAATAAATTTGGAAATCATTGGATTGAGCAAAATTAAATAGGTTTGCATATTGTAAGTCTTCTCAAAGTTGCTAATATACTCATCTACACTGTGAATCTCCCTGAGTAGCAGCACTGTGATATGTAGTTTTTATTAAATTTATCAACCATTGAAATCTTTTAGAATACCATCTCCTAGAATAACATGTACAATATACATAATGGAATATTACACAGCCATAAAGATGGACAAAATTATGAACTTTGCAGCAATTTGGATGAACTTAGGGTCTATAATACTGAGTGATCTATCACAAAAATAAAGAGCTGAGTACCACATGTTCTCACTCATAAGCATACTTTGAAAAATTATAATATGATAAGAAAAGGATTGGCAGTAGTGACAAACTGCAGGCGTGGGGGCAGGTGGGATTGACAGTATTGGGAAACTACCAGGGTAGGGTGGGCACACCTCATCAACAAGGGACCTGCATAAAGAACATTTGTATACCGAACCCTGAATTGTATCCCACACCTTTAAAATAATTTTTTTTTGTAAAAAATCACATGTACAACACATTTTGAAAAATGCTAAACATTTGTGACCAGACATTTTGTTAGGAGTTGTGGATGGACAATGAACATCAAGAGAAGAACACTTCTTAAATAAATCATGATATTCATGATAAAGATGAAATAAATCATGATATTCATGATAAAGATCATAAAGTTTCCTGCAGAAAAGTTCTTACTGAAATAAAAATCTGGTACTCACCTTGAACCTAAAGATTTATGCAGAGCATCAAAACAAAGAATGTTTATACTTTAAGGAGAAATGTTTCAGTTCATGAAATGGCTCCAGCAAGCTGCCTGGGTGCTTGGCAGTTCATCTGCAACCTGGCACAGACACAGAATTTTCTTTTCAAAAGTTTTAATAATCATTCCTAGTGTGTTTTTTGAAAGTTCCAGTTAAAACAAGGCTGGAAATTTACACTTTAAAAGACAATTTCTGAAAACTAGACAATGCTAAAATTATATCGAGCCTTTGGAAAGGTAACATACATTAGCAAATACAAGATTTAACTCTAACCTTAAGATGCAAAGAGTAATTTGAACAAAGACTACTAAAATGAAAGAATCTATTCACACATACTGTTGAAATAAAGTAAATAACAGGTTTCTACCACAGTCTTATCCCCTCCTAGAAATTTTTACTAATCAATAACTTGAATCTTTTTATCAAAATTTCTTCTAAAAATATTTTATTACACATCTCCAATGCACTCCTCACACACATTTTTGAACTTATTCTTTTGAAGTACAAAGAGTCTCCATACAAAAAAAAGTGCAATTTCACCAACAACAGAAAGACGTGAATATTGTACAGACAGCCAAGAGGACTTCTGAATTTAAGAATTTTCCCAGAATAAGAAAGTCCAGAGGAAATTAAATAAATCTCCTCATTGACAGGAATAAGTTCCCCCACCTCCTTCAGTCTCCTCAGCAAATAGCTATATCCCTATCAAATGGCCTGGTGGCTGTTCCAGGATAGACTGCTTAGATCCCTGGGAAGAGCAGGGATAGCGGGCCTGGCTTGGGGGTGCAAGAAGTAGAAGTTTCTTCCAACAGTCAGAGCTGTGGGATCCTAAGAAAGGAGACTAAAAAAAAATGTTCCCATTTGTGAGTCTCCTGTTTGCCCTGGGATGGTGGGTGTGGAATTAACATTAGCTCCCAAGTCATTAGAAGCAGAAGCACCTAGTAATCACTTACCCCTGCGCTCTGACCCGCTGAGAACCTCGGCTGGTTGCTAAGGACGCTGCGAGAGTCGCTCTGAGAGACTGAAGGGCTCTTGGCCAGGGCTCAGCCAATCAGGACTTGTAATGGAATTCCATATCCCCTGGCCCGCCTCCACATTTGTGTTAACTTCGAAAGAATAAATGCAGTATGTGTGAAAGACTTTTATTAGCTTTAAAGTACAATAATAAAGCACATAGTAATGATTTGTTTTAAATACCGTGCATACTTCGGATATTCACCAGCAGCCGCGACAAGCAGCAGTTTGACGGTGCTTCAATGCCTCCTCTGTCTTAATGCCTCTTCAAAAGTCTGCCTCCTACCCACCCCTCATCTAAAGTTAAAAAAATAAAAACAGTAAGCTTGTTATACAAAAGTAACTGTCTTTGAATCAAATTACTGTTCGTAAGCTCTTTTTGCATAGAAAATCTGGAGCCGCCAGTATTTTCTCTGCACCAGTGAAAAAAGCACACAGCATGTTCTGCTATGTACTAACCACAAGGGGGCAAATTTAAACTCAAAAGAAGACCTATTTTAGAAGGTAATATCCAATAGCGTTATCTGATTGAAGTCTTTATAAAATCCTTATAAAATTCCCGTGCCCACTAATGAGCAACTTCATATACTTTACACATGTTCACTTCTATATAGTGTTTTACTATATAGAAGAATGCGGAAGAGCATTTATAATAAAATTCAAAGCTAATATACAGGAATTGTCTTGTGAAATAAACTGCCTTGAAAAATAGAACTTAAAATTTAACTTGAAACATTTCAATTCTTAAGTTCCTGTTTATTAGAAGCACCAAAAACATGTTTTTGTTTTTTGAATACATTTTTATATTTAAAACAGAAATGACAATAGTTGATCCCAGCTGATCTCTGAAACACATCCTTCCTATTAGATCAGTAACTTGAGGGTAATAACAAAAGTGAAATTAAGAAACACTATAAAATACATATCTTACAGAGCAAGTCCTAGAATATCAATCCACATACTATGTATTTTAGAAAGACAGAACAAAAAAGTAAACAAGGTCGAAGAATTAGAAGGGAGAAAAATCCTTTTTGATTAAAAAAAAAAAAAAGGGCATGAGGCAACAAATGAAGAGTGCTTGCCATTATCCAAATAAAATGAATATAGAAAGACTGCAGCACTTAAAAAACGTTAGCTGGGTGTTTTTTGTTTTACTTTCAAGAGATCTAGAAACTTAAAAGTATAAAAAATACAAACCATTAAGCAGGTATTAACAAAGGAATAAAAAGAAGGTTGGTTAAAAAATTATTCTTCATAGTATTAAAAATCAGTTAGATCTATAGAGAAAAAAGTAGTTACCCATGGATTCTATAGAGAAGACAACAGAACTTTTTTAATATAAGGAAGATTTCACAAATCGTCCCCTACTCCAACACTTTCAAATTAAACTACTAAAAATTAAATAATTCAAAGGACAGATCACTTAGAAATTATCAGAATTAGGAATTCAAAAATGTAAAAGTTGTGATTGGAAAGAATAGATTCTGAGCCACAGTAAACAAATTAATTTTAGAAAGGCAAAAGATAACATTTTGAAGGAAATGATATACTTATAGCTTTCATAATCCGGATTAAATTAATGGAATATGAGAAAGAAAAGAGGACATTTCTCAATTTTTATAGGGGATAGTAAAATAAATAATGTTCCTCTGTTATGGGATGGAGATGGGGGAATTAAGTTAGATTCTCAACTCTCACTATACATTGAATGATGGATCTCACAAATATATAACTTGTTTTTGTATAAGAACACAGTGGCATAAATGTATACCACCAGCAAATAGAAAAACAATAATTCCTGAAGGAAACACTTCATAGATAAAAAGTAATCCAATCTCTTAAGGTTAACATATAAAGTTTATGTAAATACACTTCACATCCTAAAGAGTGTGTGTGTGCGTGTGTGTACATGTGTATGTGTTCATGTATTTTTAGGAGAGTGGGGTGGTAAAGAATCAGATGGTTTTAAAGTGTGTTTAGAAGAATAACTGGCAAATTAACCAACAATTTAAAAAATAAGCAAGTGGGGGGGCAGACTTGGCTTACTAAATATTAAAACTTACTGTGGCAATCTTTTAAATTATTGGTATACATATGTATGTACATACATATACACATATCAGTAGAATAAAAGAACAAAAAAAGTATATACATTTATATATTATAAAATTGATATTTTAATTAAGTAAAAAGTTTGACCAAAATTTGGAAGAAAACTACTTTGAAACACTATCTCACACTATAGAAAGAATAAATTTCAGAAGGATTAAACTTAAAATAAGAAATAAGGCTAGGCACAGTGGTTCATGCCTGTAATCTCAGCACTTTGGGAGACTGAGGCAGGAGGATTGCTTGAGCCCAGGAGTTCGAGACCAGTCTAAGCATCATAACAAGACCTTGGTTCTACAAAATAAGATAAAATAAGGAATAATCTTACATAATTTTAAGATAAAATTAGCATAACCTTAGAGTCAAATAATATTAAACCAATAGGACACCCATAAAGTCTAAAGAAAAAGACTAATTTTATTTTAAAAACTAACAAAGTCACAGTTTGCTCTTTTCCCTTTAGTCAATGACATTGAAATTTTGAAAACAAAAATCTGATACTTTTATTTCAAATTTAAAATTCTGAAATGACCATTAGTTGGCGATTAGGAAATTCAGCATGTCAAAACCATCCTAACCCCGTGGTATGGCAAGATTATACTTTTTTTTTTTTTTTTTTGAGTTGGAGTCTCACTCTGTTGCCCAGACTGGAGTACAGTGGCCGCTCCCAGCCACCGCAGCCTCGACCTACTGGACTTTGGCGATCCTTCCGCCTCAGCCTTCCAAGTAGCTGGAACTACAGGCGCACGCTACCACGCCCGGCTAATTTTTTGATTTATTGTAGAGACGAGGTCTCACCAAGTTACCCAGGTGGGTCTCGAACCCGTGGGCTCAGGCAATCCACTCACCTCAGCCTCCCAAGGTGCGGGATTACAGGCTGAGCCACCAAGCCTGGCTGCAAAATTATACTTTCAAAAACTCACTATTGCCTATTTGTTATGCCTATTTGCACAGTTTTGTTCTTTTTTTTTTTTAAACAAATCTTCTTTTTGAATCCTTCAGTTCTCTAATAACAATCTCTTAAATTTCTTGAATATAGCATGAGTTCTCCTTTCTTAGTAACTTCATACATGCTATTTCTCTGTCTGAAATTATACTTGCCCACTCAGTCCCTAACTGCTGCCACAAACGCAGACACACACTATCTCCTGCTTCCTAACACCAGACACCAGGGAAACACTTACTGTTATATCTAGACTCAGGTATTGAATATTTGGTATCATTTTTTATACATAGCATTCAATTGTCCTTCCATGCTATTTGGTGTATTTGGTATGTAATCCGAATAGGAAGTGGTGTCTTATCTTCCACTACAGAAGCCAAAAAAGACAGATTATCCTTTTTTAGAAATCTGACACCCAATGTGCTAGAATATGGCCTGGGCTTGGCCAAGAGGGTTCTCTACTCTAAGATTTTGAATTTTGAACAAATATCAAGATGAAGCAATAACTGTGTTCTGGGCAATGATAATAACATCCTTAACAGATTTTCCTGCCCAAGGACAGTTGTACCTTCTATTCTTGGTTCTCCAGAGCAGCATTTTCTCCTGTCCATTTTCAAGCCTGGACTTCCAGAGTCCCATTAATTTTATAAACCATAGTGATCCTTTCAGAAAATTTCCTATTTTAAAGTATCAGATTGAGTTTCTGTTATTTTCAACACAAAGAACCTTAAGTGACACATTCGTCTTAGAAGCCACCTCATTCTGGAAGCCTTCCAACACAATGACCTTTCTCTTTTTCAGGATAACTTAGAGGACACCCTTTAATGTTTCTTTAACATTCTGAGTAACCCTGTTATGTAGCAATTATCAGAATTTTACCTAGAGAAATCTACAGAGTGAGGGTTCACTAAAAGGTTGTGAAAGAGATGAAAGTATTAGAAAGTCAAATGATTTAAAGTATGCATTATATTTTCTTTAACCATATTTATCAAACTTTAAGCTTCATCCCTCTGAGGCAGTTATTTATCATAGGTTAGACATAGATAAGTTTCTTATAGGTAGTTTTAAAATAGGGTAAGTGTTTAGACATTTTTCTTATCGGCAAACCAGACTTGAATTTCTTGTCAGCTGGAATGTGGACCTACCAGTGTAGCCCAATCTTTTGTTCATGGTTAGCATAATAATCATTGTAAAAATATATCATACTTCTTGTCAAAAGCAAATGCATGTTCAGGAAAGCCCATCAAAGGTGGAGAAACAGTAATCAGCCCACCATTGAGCTCATGGTTAGCATAATAATTGCTGTAAAAGTCTATCAAGTTTCTTGCCAAAGGCAAATGCATATTCACAAAAAACCCATTCCCTTAGCTCATCAAAGATAGTAAGGAAAACTTGGGACCAGATACCTGCAGCCCACCCTTTAGCTCATGGTCAGCATAATAATCATTATAAAGTTAAAATGATTGTAAAAAGTAAATGTTCAGTCTTTCTCTTAAGACACCCATAGCTGTTCTGCATGCCTCTCTCTTTCACTAATAAATTCTGTCTTAAAACTACATTTGGATCCACTCAGAAATACTTTTCTGTGATGGGTCAAAGAACCCACAGAGCATCACATTGCACTACACCTGGCAACACCTCCAGTTTATTTAGTTTCCAAATTTCATTTTATTTTATTCTGCTTGCATTCTAGGCTATTATTATCTTCACTACCATGTTTCAAACTAGTCTGTAATATTTGCAATTAGCTTCCTAGATCAGAATTGATTTTCCAGGGAAAACAATCTGACATCAAAAGTGAATCACAGGAAAAAGATAAATCCATTAAAAAAAATTTATCAGTTTGAACTGCTACATTAGAATTAATATTGATTTTGTCATTTAACAACTTTCTGCTTTACAATTTCTTACTATTTGTGAAATTCTGTAATATTAACTTAGGTTTGCCAAGAATTGTATAACTTAATTTGCAAATAATTTATATTCCATGTCTTTCTTCGTGCTGCCAAACATTTAGAGTTCTTATTAGTATGCTCAAGTGCTTTCAGGAATGGATAGAACAGTATCTGAACTTTTTAAGTCAAAAAGAGAAATGACACCGGGCTCAGTGGCTCAGTCTGTAATCCCAGCACTTTGGGAGGCCGAGGGAAGTAGACTGAGACAGAGGGTTCGAGACCCACCTGGACAACTTGGCGAGACCTCGTCTCTAGTCTCTACAATAAATCAAAAACTAACTGGGTGTGGTAGCATACGCCTGTAGTTCCAGCTACTTAGAAGGCTGAGGCAGAAAGATCACTGGAGTCCAGCAGGTTGAGGCTGCAGTGGCTGGGAGCATGCTACTGCACTCCAGTCTGGGCGAAAAAGTGAGACTCCAACTTAAAAAAAAAAAAAAAGAAAAATGAAAGGTAATTTATTATTGATCAAATATATTAAATGGGTCATTCGATTTGTAATAGTACATTTAAGTCTAAAGTAAAGTCGGATTTTTAGATGTTTATATTGCATTTACTCAAATTATGTCTTGTGTTAATGGATTACTTTCCACAGCATTTGTAAACTTACTAGGAGATTGGATTTCTCTTTTTTATACAAATTAGTTGACATATTTGTGAAGATAGTATTTAATCCTATACTGGACATCTAAAAAATAAAATTCACTGGTTAAAAATATGCTTAAGCATCATGTTAGTCAACTATTGCCAAAACAATCTTAATGGTTTAAAATACAATTATTTATTTTTCTAACTCACTGGTCTGTGGGTTGACTGAATTTGGGGATGTTGACTGGGTTAACCTGGGATTGGCTCCAAACTGCCAGTTGGGTTCAAGTCTGTTCCAAGTATCTCATTCTGGAATCCAGGGTGAAAGAACAGTGCTTACTCAGGAGGGGCTTCTTATGGTAATGGCAGAAGCCCAAGAGAGCCACTTGAGGAAAGGCTCTATTTTTGCCAAAAAAAATTTACTTGAATGAGCCCCAAATCAAAGGGTAGGAAATTCCATTCTGCCCATCATGAGGCCATGACAATGGTGTGGATTAATAGTATACTACTACTCTAGAGGAATGGAAAATTGAATCCAATAACTCAGGCTACCACCGTCTTCTTAACATAAATTGGTAAAACCTATAAAGTAGAAAGAGATCAAACTTGGCAACTAAGAAAAATTATACCCAATTCACAATTCAAAACATTCATTGTTACTTCCATTTACTGTGTATCCCATTAAATGTTTAGATATTAAATGTGCATTGCCTAACTTTTCTAACAATGTAATCAGGATCAAAAGTACCATAATGAATTGTTACATAATTTATACAAATAACTCGCACCAAAACCACAAACGTTTTGTTTAAAAATATTTTCCAATTTGTACATTTCACATTATTTTAGAAATAAAATACTTAAATATCATTAAATACCATCTTTTAAGATAGTGCATTGCTTTGTCACAGTACCTAATACAGTGACTCACACATAGTAGGAGCTCAATATATGTTGCTGGGTGAACTCCTGAATAAAACTACAGATGATTTTACTTTATTCTGTGAATTGCATTCACAATTTATGGTCAAAATTTTACCGTAAATTAATGACTTGATTGTTCCGTGCAGGTAATTTTGGTTGGTAGGGCCACAGCATTCTGTGACTACTCTTGAAAACTGTCAAGAGTCTGCCAGTCTTCATTTGTATTTCAACTCAAGTATAACTGAATAATGACTGGACTTTCAAAAATATTTTAAAAACTATTTTGGGATTATAAATATTTCTATTGTGTGATTATTTTCAAGAAAATTAATCTTTTAAATATATTAACTAAGGAAAAAAGTTAAAAGTCTATCTATATCTCTTTTTTTTGTTTGTTTTTATGAGCCAGAGTCTCATGCTGTTGCCTAGGCTGGAGTGCAATAGTACACTCGTGGCCACAGCAGCCTCAAGTTGCTGGGCTCATGAGATCCTTCTGCCTCAGCCTTCCAAGTAGCTGGAGCCAGAGGTGCACCAGCCTGCCTGGTTAATTTTTTAACTTATTGTAGAGATGTATTGGCCTTGAGCCCCTGAGCTCAGGCAGTCCTCTTACCTCAGCCTCCCAAAATGCTGGAATTACAGGTGTGAGTCACCATGCCCAGCCTATATTGTTTGATTATTAATTGTGTGAAAACTTTCCTAATGGTTAATTTCCAGTGGATATGCTTTATCCACTAATTATACTATGATGATTTAATATTGTGGTCATTTTTATTTTTTATTTTATTTTATTTTATCTTTTTGAGTTGGAGTCTCACTCTGTTGCCCAGGCTGGAGGGCAGTGGCACACTCCCGGCCATCGCAGCCTCGACCTGCTAGGCTCTGGCGATCCCTCCGCCTCAGTCTTCCAAGTAGCCAGAACTACAGGCACGCGCTACCACGCCAGGCTGATTTTTTGATTTATTGTAGAGATGAGTTCTCGCCAAGTTGCCCAGGCGGGTCTCGAACCCGCGGGCTCAGGCAATCCACTCACCTCAGTCTCCCAAAGGTGCGGGATTACAGGCTGAGCCACCGAGCCCGGCTTGTGGTCATTTTTAAAATATGAAAACATACTGCTTGATAATCCTCCCTCCAAGAGATGAGTCAAATCTTCCTCTTTCCCCTCAAGTGTGGTCTTGAACTTAATGACTTTTTTTCAAAAAATGAAATGTGTCCAAAGTGATAAGGTGTTGTTAGGAAGAGAAGACATTGTGCTTCTTCCTTGTCCTCTCTGCAATCATTTGCTTGGAAAGAACCAGTCATCATGTTATAAGGACACTCAAGATATTCTATGAAAAGTTCCATGTGGCAAGGAATTGAAATATTCCAACAATAATCAGCAAGAAATAAAGACATTCTTTCTACAACTGTCTGAGTGACATACCTTAGAAGGGGATTCTCTAGCACTAATCAAACCCAGTTGAGTCTTAAATGATTGCATGCTAAGTTGAAGTCTTAGCTGCAACCTCATGAGAGACCTAACTCAGGACTATCCAGCTAATCCACTCTAAACTTCTTAGATTACAGAAACTATGAGATAATAAAAGCAGTTTTAAGCTGTTTGATGAGGTAAGGGGATAATTTGCTATTTGCAACAAGTATAAAAATATACTGCTATTTTCATAAAATGTATTGGCTACTTTTAAAATGCATGTTTTGATTCCTGTACTATAGGTTTCTCAAACTAGTTTGAAGTTATAAACCTTGGACAATTGCACCATTGTTTCAGAAATATTTTGGAGAAATATAGGATTGCAGAATTTTTATAGTGCTTTAGATGTGGCTGATTAAATGATATGAACAGATTTAGTAATCCGGAAAGAACCTTATTGCTGTGTCTGCCCATAATTGGATCACCTCTTTTAATTTCTTTTTTCTAAAATAATTTTTCTTCTTAGAAAAAAATGCTAAGTTTTTTTTTCGAACAATTAAGTAAAAAAAATAAAACTATCCTAACTCACACTCAGGTATAGCATAATCTTAACATTTTGGCACGTCCTTCTATTGTGTATCTTTACTAATATTTTTAAAAAACTGAGATCAGACTGCAGACTGAACATGTTTTTAACTTAACATGAACATTTTCACGTCATTTGCTATTAATCTCTAATGTAATTTTTTAAATATCTTGACTCTAAGCTCTTCTCATCTCTTTCACCACTGTTAGTCTAGATCAAATTACTACTAACATTTGTCTTAGCAGCTTGTAATAGCCTACTATTGCCCCATACAGAAGCCAGGTTGATCCTTCTAAAATACCAATGTCACATTACTCCTATCTCTCTCAAAACATCAAAATTTTGTCCATCATCAACAAGTTCTGCAAGATCTGGCTTGTAGCCTCCTTCCAGCTCTCATTCCTTATCACTTTCTCCTATGCGTGCTGGCTACCCAGTTTGTCATTAGGACCTTATGCTTAGCTCTGCCTGGAAATTTTTCTCCTAGACTTTCAGACTCAGCTCACTCCTTCACTTGAATCAGCTCTTTGCTTCTTCAGAAAGGACTTCCTTGTTCTAAAAAAAGCGAATCTAAAAAGGTGCTTCTATGCCTGAGCGATTGATTCACAGTTGTAATCACAGCATTTTGGGAGGGGGAGGCAAAAGGATTGCCTGAGCCCGGGGGTTCAAGACCAGTCTAGGCAACTTGGTGAGACCTTGTCTCTACAATAAATCAAAAAATTAGCCAGGTGTGGTGGTGCGCCTGTAGTTCCAGCTACTTGGAAGGCTGAGGCGGAAGGATCACCTGAGCCCAGCAGGTGGAGGCTGCCGTAGTAGTCACCATGCCATTGCACTACAGCCTGAGGGATAGAAAGAGACTGACTCAAAAAAATAAAAAAAATTAAAAAGTACTTCCATTACTCAGATTTTTTCTTTCTTTTTTTTTTTTTTGAGTTGGAGTCTCCCTCTGTCGCCAAGACTAGGGTGCAGTGGGCGCTCCCAGCCACCGCAGCCTCGACCTGCTGGCTCCGGCGATCCTTCCGCCTCAGCCTTTCGAGTAGCTGGAACTACAGGCGCACGCTACCACGCCCGGCTAATTTTTTAATTTATTGTAGGGATGAGGTCTCGCCAAATTGCCCAGGCGTATCTCCAACCCTCGGGCTCAGGAAATACTCAGATTTTTAAAAATATAATCATGTTATTATCTGACATTGTATTGTGTGTTCTTCATTATTTCACATGATTTTTTTAAACCTGTTATTTGTCTCCCTGAACTAGAATATGAGTTCTTAGAAAGCAGACACTTTTTCTGGCTTATTTACCACTCTATTCCTATGGCTTTAAACAGTACTGGGCAGGGCTTGGTGCCTCAGCCTGTAATCCCAGCACTTTGAGAGGCCGAGGCAAGTGAATTGCCTGAGCCTGAGGGTTTGAGACCATCCCAAGCAACTTGGTGAGAACTATGCCTACAATAAATAAAAAATTAACCGGCATGGTAGCGCGCCTGTAGTTCTGGTTACTTGGAAGGCTGAGGTGGAAGGTGCTGGGGTGGCCACGAGAGTGCCACTGCACTCCAGTCTGGGCGACAGTGAGACTTCAACTCAAAAAAAAAAAAAAAAAGAAAAGAAAAGAAAGAAAGAAAAGCTAATCTCAATAAGTCAAGGTTCGCGTGTGGAAGGCAGAGGACAGTACTCCAGGGTTCTCTTCTGACGCTCTCGGAATCCTGAGCGTTCAGGAGTGATGAAGCGACAGAGGACAAACCCCATGGAAGGCTGCCTCAGATCTAGGGAGAGAGACTCCGCCCCAACATCCCCAGGAGCTAATGAAAACAGGTAGTAGGGGACCCTACAGAAATCCTCTTAATTGTTCAATTAGTGGTTCCTATTTGGAAAGATACCGCTGGGATTTCAATATCCTGAGAGATGTAGGTACCTCAGAAAAATACGACAGGAAAGTATTTTTAGTTGCTTGGCAGCCTTAAAAAATTAAAATACGTAATTCCTAATCCCAAGAGGGCAGTGTGGGTTTCTTTCTGCCCTGACGTTTACGTGAACTTTTTTTTTTTTTTTTTTTTTTTTTTGAGTTGGAGTCTCACTCTGTCACCCACACTGGAGTGCAGCGGCCGCTCCCGGCCACCGCAGCCTCGGCCTGCTGGGCTCCGGCGATTCTTCCGCCTCAGCCTTCCGAGTAGCCGGAATTACAGGCATGCGCCACCACGCCCAGCTGATTTTTTGATTTATTGTAGAGATGAGGTCTCGCTGCCCAGGCGGGTCTCGAACCCCCGGGCTCAGGCAATTCACTCACCTCAGCCTCCCAAAGGAGCGGGATTACAGGCTGAGCCACCGAGCCCGGCACGTGAACTTGTTAAAAGCTTGCTCGGGTGATCCATAGTACTTCTGCGTTCACTGGCGGGGGGTGGGGTGGGGTGGAGCATTATTTCAAATGTTTCAACTGCTGGTCCTTGCAGAATGGGATATTTATAGGGTTTTAAGCATACATAGTAAAAACAAATGAAAAACCCCAAACAAAACAATGTATTTAAAAAGTAATTCGGCTAGGCTTGGTGGCTCAATCTGTAATTCCATGCTTTGGGAGGTCCAGGTGAGTGGATTGCCTGAGCCCACAGTTTCGAGACCCACCTGGACAACTTGGCGAGACCTCATCTCTACAATAAATCAAAAAAATTAGCCAGGTGTGGTAGTGCGTGCCTGTAGTTCCAGCTACTTGGAAGACTGAGGTGGAAGGATCTGCAAAGCCCAGCAGGTCGAGGATGTGGTGACCGGGAGCGGCCACTGCACTCCAGTCTGTGTGACAGAGTGAGACTTCAACTCAAAAAAAAAAAAGTAATTCAAGAACATTGAAATGTATAACATAATTTCTATTCCTCTAAATGTCCCCGCTCTGTCTCACCCCAGGCATCATTATTGTTTCCTACTGTTCAAGAAATATCCCTTGTTACAAATGCTTAATAACCAGGAATTTGCAAGCAATTTCCCAGTTGAATAGAAAAGGAAAAATGTAAAGGAAGAGATCACTTTTATTACATTTTCTTCTGTAAAATCAACTCTGCTCTAAGAGGCCTCAATCTAAAACAATTTGTTTTCTTTATTGTTCCTTGACTTTTTCTCCTTTCTGTTATTGGTAATTCATTACTTATGGCACCTAATATCCCTTCCCAAGAATTCTCATTCTAGTTTATTATGCTTATTAAAATCACTAAAATAATGTATAAATTTTGA
>NW_007249798.1:617413-659250 GCF_000164805.1 Carlito syrichta | reverse complement strand
GGGGTGGGGGGATCCAGATCTCTCAGTGGGTTTTATCCAAAACCCGAAGTGCCAGTGACAAAGCTAGATGGAACGTCACCAACACCCACAACTCTCACCCCTACTGGTGCCCTCCCAGCAAGGGAGGCACCAGCCCAGTGAGAAAAGAAACACTTAGATCTGGAGAGGCGGTTATTTCTGGCCGCCAGCAACTCCTTCTAAGAAACATCTTTATCTGACCTTCTCCTATTCAGAACATATTCTTACACCAACTTCTTTTTGGAAACTCTTTGGTACTGTGCTTCATTAACCCCACAGCCACCACACCTTCCCTCTGACCACCACAAAGTTGGAAACTTGGGCTCTAAGGTACCGCCGCGTTTCCCTAGCAACCGAGCCCACGACGGTCGCCGGAAGAACCTGTGATCACGTGCCCCCAGAACTTCCGGGTTTGCACCGTGACTTCCGGTTGTCAGAATTCCCCCAGAAGCGGCGGCGTCCAAAGAGGGGAAGCTGTGCAGTCCTAAGTCGCCGTGGCCCGGGTGGTGGTGGGCTCCGGGTGGGCTTGCGGCGTCCTGGCCTGGCTGCCATGCATCCGCGGCGGCCGGACGGATTTGATGGATTGGGCTACCGGGGTGGTGCCCGGGACGACCAGGGCTTTGGCGGCACCTTCCCTGCAAGGTCCTTCAGCTCTGGGTCGGACCTGGGCCACTGGGTGACGACTCCCCCAGACATTCCCGGCAGCCGAAACCTGCACTGGGGCGAGAAGAGCCCGCCCTACGGCGTGCCCTCTGCCTCCACCCCGTACGAAGGCCCCGCGGAGGAACCATTTTCCGGCGGCGGCGGCGGCGGCGTGCAGGGGCAGAGCAGTGGTGAGGGCTGTGGGGACCGAAGCAGGGATGGGTGGGTGACGGAGCCAGGGCTCGCGGCCTGCAGACCCCGGAAGCTGCGCAAGGGGTACCGCCTCCGGCCCCTTCTGCGCCTATCGCGCGCCACACCCTCTGCCCTCCTTTCGTCCTCTGCCTCTGAAGCGTACTTCCTCCCTCTTCCTCACCCTGGATCACCTCCAGAAAAGACATCTGCTTTAGCCATGGGGTGCCATCGTAGGAATTTTTAGGGGGGTTTGGCCTGAGTGAAGAAAGGGGATAGGATTATTTGTTATTTGATTCACGTTGGCAAGTGTATTTTCTCGATTTAATTAATGAGTTAATGTACTCGTAGCTTTGTGAAAGAGAAAGCCTGTTCCGCCTAGGCGGATTTGGGTTCAAACTTGGCTCTGCCATTCATAAGCTTATAGGCTTTTGTAGCCTCTGTGAGCCCTCAGTTTTCTCATCTTTAACATGTGTAGAAGAATACAGTATGGGACACAGTCGGGATATATAAATATATAAAAATGTATGTCTTTTTCTTTTAAATCACAGTTGTATCTATTTTGTAGATCGCTAATCTAGATAGGACTTTGGAATCAAGATAAAATTAGCCTTTATGTCAGAAGACCTGTTTTAATTTCAACACTGCATGATCTAGATATTTTCAACATCCTTTTTACTCATAAAATGTAAATAATGGCTGCCTCTTTCCATTCTGAAATTGTTAGAATAAGAAATTGATTATATAATTAAACATTAAATTTATTGTAGAAATTAGCTTTATTCTCATTTCCTCGATTTTGACTTGGAATTAAAATAATATTTATTTGAGTTAATTGGGAGAAACAGACTTTAATGAATATCTAAAGAAGAAATGAGGATGTGAAGAAGGTTAGATGACTTATCCAGTGTCATATTATTGGCTTTTTGTTTCTTATCTAGTTTTCTTTCTGTTGTGTGTTACTGGTCCAGAAGAATTCTGGAAAACTTTTATGTTATAAATTAAATAATTCAAAACGTATATACAATTACTACCTTCTTAGGCAGTAAAGTTTATATTTTTATTTTTTCATAAGATATGCTTTGATGGTTACAGTGAGGAGGAGCTCATTAACAAAACCAAGGGTTTATTTTGCATCTTTAACAGGTGGGTAAATGTAACTTTGTAACAAGGATAGACACTTGAGGGACTGACTTAGTTAATAACCGTAAACCTTCCTAACACCTTCCAGAAAATTATAGCGTCGTTTTCTGTTAGTATTTGGGGATGATCCATATACTCAAAAAGGGTAAAATCTGAAAGGAAGAAAGTACCTTAATGGGGTAAAATAGACTTTCCATCTAGGTTGTACATTTTTCAAGGTTGAAACAAACAGTTTCACCAGGAATATCTTACATAGACTTTTTCTGACTGAAAGGCAGTACTGAAGGCAATTGCTTCATCTGAAAAAGCATAGGAGAGAAAGAGAATTGTCCCTTGTGAATATTGTAGTATAGTTAAAATTTAATACTTAGTCCCTGGGGTCTTAATTGTTCACCATTATGACTTTGGGTTCTTTAGTCAAGGAGAAAAACTCTTTTTCTCTTTTGATGTATGCATAGGCATGTTTCCAATGTTGAACTTTTCTAATAACACTACAGAAATGCCATCAGTAGTAGCATATATTAATTGGCATAGTTTATTGGGTAAATACACGATGCCAATTAATTTAAGTTATTCTCAAACTATTTACAACTTGAGAAGATAGGGGAAAAGTGCTGTATTTACCAATTTAGGTTAATTAATAATTTAGAAGTACTTTACTTGCAGCTGTTTGTTTAACCAGGTGCTCTTCATCAATAACAGTGAATAACTAGTTTTACACCCTGGGACATAAAGTTGTAGGTAGAAGTATCAGTTGTGACCATTCATAGTAAAATTTTTTATTTGATTGCAATCAGAAGTTGAAAAATGGTAACTCTTAGGTTCTATCCACATACTTGTTTGATTTGGCCCCTATGATATTTTAACACTTTGTGAAGTAGTGGGCCAATACTTAAAACTGGATGATTTTGCATAAAAATTAGAATATCTTTTTGAAAAATTACAATTTAGAATCTTCAGTCTCACTGTCCCATGTAGCAACAAAATTGGAGCTAAAGAACAGTTTAAAATGTCTACACCTGTCCGGGTTCGGTGGCTCAGCCTGTAATCCCAGCACTTTGGGAAGCTGAGGCGAGTGAATTGCCTGAACCCGCGGGTTTGAGACCCACCTGGGCAACTTGGTGCGACCTCATCACTACAGTAAATCAAATATTAGCTGGGCGTGGTGGCACGCGCTTGTAGTTCCGTCTACTTGGAAGACTGAGGCAGAAGGATCACCGGAGCCTGGCAGGTCGAGGCAGCGTTGGCCGGGAGCGTGCCACTGCACTCCAGTCTGGGTGACAGAGTGAGACTCCAACTCAAAAAAAAAAAAAAAATGTCTACACCTTGCAGCTCACCACAAACCCCAGCAGAATACTTCATTCATTTAAATAATCTCCCTGGCCCCTATCAGAATTTGACTTTGATGTTTAAATGAACAGCATGTTAATAAAAGGAGATTTTGTTTTTTGTTTTTACAGTAAACCTAAATATTGGTTATGAGTAATCTTATTCCTTTTATTTTAGAACAGTTGAATAGATTTGCTGGATTTGGTATTGGACTTGCAAGGTAATGTTTTATCTAAAGACTTTTTAAGTTTCAGAGTTTTTTCTTTAATTCATAATATGATTAGTATTGCTTCCTTTGGGTTGTTTCTTTGCGGTACAGAATTAAATATTAGATAATATTTTGTGGGGAAAATGACATTATTTAAAATCTAATACTTGATTTTTTTCCCCCAGTAAGAGTAGAGCCTCGTCATTCAGTTTTATAAACACAAAGTAATTTTGTAATGAATATTATAACAACTTTCATGGGTCTATCTAAAGAATAAAATAAAATGCAGTCTCCCTCTCAAAAAAAGTAATTGTACAGTGAGCCTTCTCTCTAAATATTTGAATATTAACAAGATATTTAGCACATAGAGTTTAGATTTTGCCTATAATCAGTGTTTGGTGATCAGCATTAAAATATTTTTAATTTCTAATAATCATTTTGTTTGAGAGAAGATTTTAGTTATGGTTATTGTGATCTTTAGGGAAAACACTGATATTGCACAAGGCTTACATTTCATGCCTAAATAACCATCACCATTTTAAACATTTTAGCCAAGAAAAAATTCTTTATTTGCTTAGTTACACCTGAGAATGTTAATGTCAGTATAAATAAAATCTGTGTTTTTCATTCTGCGGCAGTTAATTTTTTTAGCCTCAGTGTTTATACACAAAACTTTTGTTCATTTGATAGAATATTATTATATGTGATTGTGTATGCATGCATGTATGTCATGTCACTCTTAGAGCTTAAACCCACAGCTGTAATTACTTTGTAGGGCATAGTCTCAAAAGAAATATCTGATACATAAAATAATAGTTAACATGGTCATTAAAAATCATATAACTTAAGTGCAAAGTACATCAAAATCAAAATCTTTAGAATGAGGATCATGAAGAACAAATGACTCTGCTGATAGCAACTTTGTTCAAAGGTCGTTTTCTGAAAGAGATAGGAATTAAATGACATTTAATGATGCCATTTAATTGTGTCCTTTCCCACATTAAACATAGAAAAATCAACCTCATTTGCCAGTTTGCAGATCTGGTTTTTATTATCCTCATATTGAATTTTGTTATTGGTAGAATCATTTGCAATCATGTCTAGATATTTTTTAAAAATCTATATGATTTAATTTCTTTTAAAAATTGGAGAATATAAAATAATGCATGATTCTTCAGGCAAGAATAGCTTGAGGTACATATATGTTGTAACTTAAATCTGTCTCTATTATAGGCACATATATCATAAATTATTTTTATATAGTCTCTTTACAGAAAATGTACTGGCCCATCCTTGCATTGTTCTACGCCGTCAATGTCAGGTAAATGTAATTTCTGTCACCCTCTAAAACAATAATCCTAGTCCTTAGGAGAAGTGCAGAACTCAGATAAATGACATGGAACTGCCAAGTGTTCCAAAATCTTTCATTTATCAGTTCCCAAACTGTTTGGTCTCAAAACCTCTTTAAAGTCTTAAAAATTATTGATGATCCCAAATAGCTTTGGTTTATGTGGGTCATATCTGCTGATAATTACCATTTCAGAAAATAAAATTGAGAAAATTTTAATGTATCTGCTTATGTCATTCATTAAAATATAAACCTATTAGATAATAAGATAACATTTTTATGAAGAATAACAATTTTGTTTTTGCAATTGTCTATAATGTGGGGCATAATAGAGGCAGCCAGATTCTATATATCTGTTTCTGTAGTTAGTCAGTCGTAATACATTTTTGTTGAAAGAAGCAAGAAAGTCCAGCCTTGCAGTGGAGTTTTTTTTTTTTTCTTTTCAGATAATTGTGGGTATTCTTTAAAATTGCACCAAAATTTACTAAGTGGTAGGGGTTTTTTTTTGTTTCTTTGTTGTTTCTTTGAGTTGGAGTCTCACTCTGTCACCCAGACTGGAGTGCAATGGCCGCTCCTGGCCACCGCAGCCTCGACCTGCTGGGCTCCGGCGAACCTTCCGCCTTGGCCTTCCAAGTAGCCGGAATTATAGGCATGCGCTCCTACGCCCGGCTGATTTTTTGATTTATTGTGGTGATGAGGTCTCGCTGCCCAGGCGGGTCTTGAACCCGCCGGCTCAGGCAGTCCACTCACCTCAGCCTCCCAAAGGTGCGGGATTACAGGCTGAGCCACCAAGCCCGGCTAAGTGGTAGTTTTTTAAAGGTTATTTGCCAGGTGAAATCTGAAATTGCATTAATAAACTTTTTATAGTTTGTTATATACAAAATCCATTGATCTGTGTCACATCTTGAATATATATTTTTGTCCATGCATGATTCTGTAACATTGTGCATTGGTTATTTGAAAACTACTGATTCACTGAGTTATATGGACTATGTAGATGTTAAGACACTTGATTATAAAATACCAAAAATTATCTTGATTAAAAATATTCCTGAGCCTGCGGGTTTGAGACCTGCCTGGGCAGCGAGACCTCATCTCTACAATAAATCAAAAAATCAGCCGGGCGTGGTAGCACATGCCTGTAATTCCGGCTACTTGGAAGGCTGAGGCGGAAGGATCGCCGGAGCCTAGAAGGTCGAGGCTGCGGTGGCTGGGAGCGGCCACTGCACTCCAGTATGGGCGACAGAGTGAGACTCCAACTCAAAAAAAAAAAACCTACTGATTCTACTAGAAAAGCCTTTAAATATTAAAGCTCTTGATGGTGAATATAAATTTTCCAAAATTAATTAATTAATTTTCCAAAATTCTGATTTTTACTTGAAAATTCAAGTTTATCACTGACAATAAATACTGTTAATTTTTTATAAAACCAACAGTCCTACTTTGTTCATTTTCAAGAATATATCTGTTCCAAGTGTGAATAACTATAACCTGTTAGTGTATTGTTCAAGCAAAAATGATGTTCCATGAAAAAAGTGGCTAGTTCAGCTTTCAGTTCCAGCATACACGTGATTTCCTCATGATAACCATCTTACTTCCTTATGCCACACACAGACTATTAATTAGAAAGAAGATGTGTACTCAGGGGTCAAGATTTCATAAAATTAATGTTTTTTATTGCTTTATCAAGGATATTCTTATTTGAAAGTTGCTTTTTCCTTCCTGTTAGTGTAGTGAAACATACAATAAGTGCAAAAAATATAGTCCGATGCTACTACATTAATTTGTGCTGAAGAACTAGCAGTTTTACCCACCATTGCTTTTAC
Organism: Carlito syrichta; assembly: GCF_000164805.1. Lineage (NCBI taxonomy): Eukaryota > Metazoa > Chordata > Mammalia > Primates > Tarsiidae > Carlito > Carlito syrichta. The sequence continues at coordinate 652,547 of NW_007249798.1, read as the reverse complement.
ACCATTATTGAAAATGTGAACACAATGAAAAAGGCAAATGATACTTTAGTATCATTAAGAAAATAATTTGAATTTGTCAATCCCCTGAAAGGGTAATGGGCCCTTAGGGATTAGTGGACCACACTGTGGCAGATTCTATAATATAGCTTAACTTCTTGCAAAGTAATTTTTCCCATATTTGTTTACTGTTGGAGTTCAAAACAATACAGAGCATTACAAATTAATCTGCTCATGCATAATAGCATTGAAAATTAAGTATGGGTTTCCGGTCCTTGCTTCCACGATGACAAAAGAAGAAAAGTGGTCGTGCCAAAAAGGGCTGCAGCCTTGTGCAGCCCATTCGCTGCATGCTGCATGAACTGGGGCCAATGCCTGCCCAAGGATAAAACTATTAAGAAATTCATCATTTGAAACATGGTGGAGGCCGCAGCTGTTAGGGACATTTCTGAAGCGAGTATCCTCAGCACTTATGTGCTTCCCAAGTTGAATGTGATGTTGCATTACTGTGTGAGTTGTGCTGTTTACAGCAAGGTGGTCAGGAATTAGTCTCGTGAAGTTTCCAAGGACCAAACCCTCACCCTGATTTAGACCTGTGGGTGTTGCCCCACAACCTCCTCCAAAGCCCGTGTACAAAGCTGAATCCTTAGGGACTGAAGAACAGCTATCCTATGGAAAGAAATACAATGGAAATTATACTTAAATAAAAGAAAATTAAGTATGTATAGAGAAATAATTTAGATAGCATTTACATTATATATGCCTCAGAACAGTATATTTCAGATATATGTTTTACATTGTGATAATATCATATTGTGATGCAGTGTATACATACATATACACAACAAATACATTATTTTAAAATATTTAATAAAATAATATAGATAGAATGTGTGATGCATTCTGTTTTCTTTTTTATTTCACATAATAAATATTGTTTTTCATTCCCCTTCATAATTTACCAATTGATTACAGCCAGTAGCTTGAAAAATATTTGCCTAAAATAAGTGTGAGTAGGAAAATGTAATTTAATTGCTTAAGGCAACATAAATATCAAACCACAAGACCTTCTTTATTATAGTCTATATTACTATATGTATGATGAACTGGTCTTCAGATTATATTTATATAACTACATAGTCTATACCTTTAATAGATTATTTAAAGCATGTTCCAGAGTAATTTTGCTTATGTGTAATTTATGTTGACTTAGAATTTGACTTTTATTTATGCTGTAATTTCACTGTATATTTTCATGGTCTTGCTATTTCTTGACAAACATTAACAAAATAATCATGAAATATCTTTTTCATAGGTTAATTATCATGCTCGGCATTATCATCTCACTCCGTTTACAGTCATCAATATTATGTACAGTTTCAACAAAACTCAGGTGAGAATTAGTGTATGGATTCTGTTAAAGGTATATATGAATGTCATTTGGGCTTAATAATCATTAAAGCAAGAATCATTATTTTTAACTTGGTTAATAAAAGTATATTAACTGTTGTAGTAAAACTAAGGTAGCATAATGATATCTTTTAGACTCTCCCCAAATTTTTCTTAATTAATTTTTTTTTTTTTTTTTGAGTTGGAGTCTCACTCTGTTGCCCAGACTGGAGTGCAGTTGCCACTCCCGGCCACCACAGCCTTGACCTGCTGGGCTCCAGCGATCCTTCCGCCTCAGCCTTCGGAGTAGCCGGAATTACAGGCGTGCGCTACCATGCCCGGCTAATTTTTTGATTTATTGTAGAGATGAGGTCTCGCCTGCCCAGGTGGGTCTCAAACCTGCGGGCTCAGGCAATCCACTCACCTCAGCCTCCCAAAGGCACGGGATTACAGGCTGAGCCACCGAGCCTGACTTTTCTTAATTAATTTAGCAAACTACCAAGAACTGTGCTAAATTGTAAGACCACATTAATGGGTAAGAGAATCTCCCTGCTATCAAGAGATATTTAGATGTCTAGTCATAGAGACCAAAATTTAAACAGAAGATCGTGGTGCAGCAAGATAAATGCAACGTTAGATGTATAAAATGCTGTCAGAGTACAGAAGAAAGATATCTTATCAAAACTAGGACTGGACTCAGGTTATGGCTAGGAAAAACTTTGCGAAAAGAGACACCTGAGTTGTATTCTTATTGTCAAGAATTCTACCTCTTTATGATGTGGTTAGAGAAAAGGTTTTCTAAGTAGATATGCAAAGACAGAAGATACAGAGAGAGATTATAATGCTTGGGAATGGATTTAGTATAGTACCATGGGAGCTTGGAGGAGGGATTGAAAAGTAAGAGAAAGATCCAGATTATAAAGTACTTTCTAAGAACTATACTGTTGATTTTAAAAGCTATAAGAATACATTGAAGATGTTTTAGCAGTGACCAAAGTATCTTAAACAAACAGGTTGTTTCACAAATTTCTTAAAATTTACAATATACATTTCTTTACTTACAAATTTTGCTTCTAGGAACTTATCCCACATAGGTGTGTGTGTGTGTGTGTGTGTGTGTGTGTGTGTGTGTGTGTGTGTGTGTACATATATATGCAAAAATGTATATACAAGGTTGTCGTTGTGGCATTGCGTGTAATAATGAGATTAGAAATGATTAAATGTTCATCAGTAGGGTACCAGTAAAATAATTATGGTATGTTTATATTGTGAAACACTGTGTGGCCTTTACAATTAAGACAGTTCTGTGTGTACTGGTATGGGCCAATCTCTAGGATTTTTTTATATTTCAAGATAATGCTACCTTTTAAAAATGAATAAAACAAAAACATTTCTGTAACTGTACATATACACAGAGGTATACTTGTATATGTGTGGACAGTCTGTGAAGGATAAATAAGAAACTGCTGCTAGGGTACTGGAATGAAAAAGACAAATTTTTCTCCTGATACCCTATTGGTTCTTTTTATTTGTACCATGTCAATATGCTATTTATAAATAATTTAGATAAATAATAAGAGTATCACGATAGTATCGTGGAAAGAGGCAAGACTAGAGACAGTGAAACTTTTAATGTCAAGTTGATGTAAAGTAATAGCATAAAGATGGAGAAAGAGCATGGATTCACAAGATCTAAATGAGTGAATTTATAGAACTTGGTGACTGAGTAGAATGGAGGAGTGAGAGGAAGGCATTATCTGCATATGTGTTTTTAACACTGAGATGATGAAGCTGCTAACAAGGTTGATAGGAAGTACAGTGGGAAAGGAAATAATAGGTGTGGTGTGAGTGATATGGTTGAGTTAACCTGTAGATATATAAATGTTCCTCTAAAGGACAGGACTAGTAGAGAGTTGAGTGTATAGATATTAGGGCTATTAATAACTAGTTAATCATTAGGGACTTTAATTAATGGTAATTTTTTGGCCTAAACATAGGCCACCTAACACACTTTAAGACTTTTCTTTAAAACAATTCAATTGTAGTTCTCTACTAAGATTTCTATTAGAATAATGCTTTATTGGAAAATATCAGTAAACATTCAGTATCAAGTTTTACTTAGACTTTCTTTTGTATTTCATATTTTGGTGTTAACAGAAATAACAATAAATTTTGTTCATTTTAGGGACCAAGAGCCCTATGGAAAGGAATGGGAAGTACATTTATTGTCCAGGGAATCACACTTGGAGCAGAAGGCATAATTAGTGAATTCACACCTTTGCCAAGGTACCTTTTTGGCATTTCTTCTGTATAAGTTTTATATGACATTTTAATAAAATATGATAGTTTCTAAAAATACCTTGAATCTAAAAGGTTATCTGAAGTAGCTAAAAGAAGAAACAAAATAAAATTAGCTAATTACATCTTATTGAATTAGTGTGTGATAAAGAAAATACTTCCTGATCTAGTATCTATTGAGATATATCTTTTCGCTCCTAATGCTATGTGCTGGCAATTGCCAACTAAGGAACAAATGGGGATACTTCAGCAATTCCTGTTCTTTAAGTATCCAGTTTGGTGAGAGACATGTGAGAAAGATACAGTACATTGTGTGATTTGTGCTGTAATTAAACAAAAACTTTTCAGAGTCCAAGGGACACTTTACTTGGAGTCATTGGCAGGGATTAATAAAATAAATAAATAGCTGAAATCTGAGCTAGATCTTGAATTATGAATAAGAGTTGACCTGACAGAGAAAGCAGTTTTTCCAAGGAGAGGTGACAGGATGCTCAATGTTAAGGAATTGGATGGTCTAGGTAATAAAAAAGAAGTGGAAGTGTTTTGTAGTTGAAATATTGGGTATGTATGAAGTAGAATCATAAAAGTAGCTAAGGTAGTAAAGTATGATTGTGTCTTGGAAGGATTTTATTCTCTGTGGAGTCAGGAATCTAAAGTTTCTTTTTTGCTTCTTCTTTTTTTTTAACATATAGATGTTCTGATCAGGGATATACTCAAGTGGCAGTATTAAAAAAAAGGGATTGGTATAGGCAGACTTGTGGAGAGCTATTGTAGTAATATAGACCAGACTGAAAAAGTTTTGAACTATGAAACAATCAGACAGAAAAGGATGAGCTGAATAGGGATTTTTGAAATATAATTGATGATCATTTGTGTTGGCTTAGGATTTAGGGGTTATGAGATGTTGTCAGCAGTGACTGAGATTTCTGGATTGGAAAATGTTAACCAAGATGGAGAGTTCATGAAAAAGAATAAATTGGAGTGGGGGTGAAGATAAGAAATTTAACTTTCAGTAAATGAAGTTTGAGATTCTTGTAGGATATCTAGAAGGACATGTCTAATAGATAATTGGAGCCATGGATCAGAGTCTTAGAGGAAAATTGAAATGGAGGTTAGAGAAAAGTGGGAGCAGAGGTGTAGCTTTGAGTGTTGTTATAAAAGTAATAATTGAAGCATTAGAGTGGATGAAGTCACCTAAGGAGAAAATGTGGATTAATAATATAAAGTGGACCAAGGACAGAACCCTAGACAACTAGTGTGTGCACACATGTGTACCATGCTCATACTTGTGTGTGTGTTTGTCGTGGGAGAGGCAGTTTAGGGAGGTACTTAGAGATTCCCTCAGAAAAAATTGAAATAAGTGTACAACTCACCATAAAAAAAGGAGTGGACAGAGGTGGTAAATAAAATAATGGGCAGGCCATGTGTGGACTAAGAAAAGTGTTGGATTCTGACTTAAAGCCTGCCACCAGATGCAGCTGTACAATTGAAGTACATCAATTCACTGATAGGTTTTGTTATGAATCTGCAAGAAATTGATTTATTATGGTCTCTGTGCAGTCGAACCTCACTGCTAATGTTAATCTGTATTTGCAGCCACCCCAGCACTAGCATCACCGCCTCAGCTCCACCTCAGATCATCAGGCACTAAATTATTATAAGGAGCATGCAGCCTAGAACCCTTAAGGAGCAGTTCAAAACAGGGTTCTCGCTCCTGTGAGAATCTAATGCTGCCACTGATCTGACAGGCAGTGGAGCTCAGGTGGTAATACTAGCCATGGGGAGTGGCTCTAAATACAGATGAAGCTTCACACACTCACCCTCTGCTCACCTTCTGCTGTGAAGCCCCATTCCTGACAGACCATGAACCCATATGGGTACCAGTTCATGGCTTGGGGGTTGGGGACCCCTGCTTTAATATCAAAGACCATGTAAATAGTTGTTATACTGCATTGTTAGGGAAAAATGTCAAGGAAAAAAACTATATATGTTCAGTACAAATTCAGCCATGTATTTTTTAAAATTACTTTTGATCCCCAGTTGGTTGAACTCATGGATATGGAAGGTCAACTGTCCTAATTGGTACATTATTGATTCAGGTCCTGGCTACCTCACTTTTTATTTCTGGGACCTTAGTCAAGTAATGTCTGTCTAAAACAAAGATGAAGGAGTAATGTTAACTTCAGGTCAAAGAGAAGAAAAAGATAAATAGGAATGGGAAGGCATAGATTTATAAAATGTTATTATCTTCCTTAATAAGTAGACATACAGACCTGTCAGTTGCCTGGGAATGTATTTTTTTGTAGTCATTTCAAATCTTACTAAAGAAGACACACATGATAATTCTTTATTGTACTTTTCTACTTTCACTTGGATAATTTTGATAATAAATCCCACTCATTAATTCATTTATTTACTTAACTAACATATCCTGAACACCTGCTACACAGGACCTACCAGTTCCTATGCTAGAAATCAGATTTACAGTGAGGAAAAGAAGCGAATCATGTCAGGAAGCTCAGAATCTAGTATAAGGACATTATAAAGTAAAATAATTCAGTTAGTGAATAAATTAACAAATAAATAATTGCAAACTGGAATTTGTTTTCTGAAGGAAAAGAATATAGTTCTGTGAGAGTATTAAATGGTTAGGAACAGATCCCTGGTAACATGACACTTAAGCTAGATCTGTGTGGTGAATAGAAGGCACAGACCAGTTTGTAGAAAAATGCGGTGGCAGAGAGAGGGGAGGAGCATGGAGAACTCAGTAACTGAGAGAAGGCTCATATGGCTGGAAGTTAGAGGGCAAGATGGAGAATGGCTGAACAAGTAGATGGGAACCAGACTATGTGTAGTCTTGTAGGCCATTTTAAGGATATTGAAAGTTTTCAGCAAGGTCATTGACATCAGATTTATGTTTTCAAAGAATCATTGTAACTAGTTGAAAAGATTGCATGAGAACCAAAGAGAATAAAAGGAGACATCTTAGTAAGTAATAACAATAATCAAGGTGAGAAATAATAGTCACTAGGATCAGGGTGGTATCTTTTGAGACAGAAGTAAGGGGACAGTTTTGAAATATACTTAGGTAAAATTGATAGAATTTGGTGATGGATTGGGAATGGTAGATGAAAGAAAAGGCAGTATTGAGGCTGACTTCAAAGATATTGGTTTGTATAACTAGATGTCAAATAAAGCCATTTTTTTGAAGTACAGTGTGAATATCTTTTTTAAAAATTATTTTTTCTTTTTTTGGAGAAGTTTGACCTTTCTTGGGAGAAAGCAGAGTTTTAGCAAACAAGACCACAAAGTATTAACTTAGAGCAATTCACATAAACTACCACACGAGGAGGATGGACTCTGAGTTCCCCTAGCCTGGAATTTGTTAATTGCATAATAATTTGTAAGGTAACAGGGCAACAGTATAGATTCACCAATATTTAGTTTTTAAATAATGTTTTTGATCAAATCAGAGAGAAAAACAGCAGAACTATATAGTATCCATTAAGTCATCAAACTTATAGTTCCTCAGTAATTTTACTTTTTAAGAAAATGTATGTCACCCAGAATCAGTGTTTGTGATCTCTTTCTTTATCTATTGCCAAACCATACCCAATCCTCTCTCTCTAACCTTCCCCCAGTTGAAGTAAGTTTGACCAGGTGTGGTTCTAGCCCAAAGCACCCTTTACTTTATTCACATGTGACTTCCTCACATTATTAACATAGAGTAGGAATTCCTATAACCAAGGCTATCTGTGTGGTTCAGCCTTTCACAAAACCCATTTGGTTAAACTCCAACTTAGTTTTGACTCATTGCACATTTCTGGTTGTACCAATGTAAACATCTTGCAGTTTTTTTCCAACATTTCTCTGAATTTGCTTATTACTTTAAACACATTAAACACAGTGGGATTTTTGTCAAATACAGTCAATTTTTTTTTCTTTTTCTGATTAACAGCTCCTGAGTAGGGAACACTAAAAGAATTTAGGCAAAAAAGAAAGATTTTAGGTTTGATTTTTGGGCAAGCTTATTTTCAATTCCTTTATCATATCCTGGTAGTCTGTAAGCAAATTATGTGAAGCTGGCATATAAAGGAGAAGTCTTAACTGAAGGGAAATTAATTTGGGAGATTTTAAAGCCATAAACTTGGATGACAGTGCATAAGAAAGCAGTAACACCATATAGAGTAAGACATAAAGAGGGCTTTAGGAAATCCAGCCAAGGTGGCTGGGTTAAGAAAGATAATTCTATAAAGAAGTCAGAAGGAGACACCAGAAGGAAGGATAAAAAACAAAAGCGTATGGGCTAGTGGAATACGAGGGATAAGAGTATTTCAAGAAGAAGAGAGGAACATGAGCATCTCATGGCTGCTGGAATGTCAAGTAAGTTATAGACTTTAAAATGCCCATTGGGTAGTGGCATGGAGGTTATTGGGGACCTTGGTAAGAGCTGGATGATGGGGTAGAAGCCAATTTGGGGTTGGTTCAGAAGTGAATGGAAAATAAAGACATGGAAATAGCAAGTTTAGAAAACTGGCTCTGATGAGAGGTGAAGAGAGGTAACTGAGAGATGAGTGACTGGACTTAGGTTGAGGAAATAATTTTTTTTTAAGAGGAAGGCTATTTGACCATCTGAAAATTAAGGACTACTGAAATACAGAGACATTTAAAAATTTTATTGCTTTTGTGTATTGATTATGTATATGAGTATGTATTTTTATCTGTTAAATGGAAAACTAGACTTGTTTTAAGAAAAGCGGTTTTCTTAATATTGTTGTTCATTTGCAAGAGCATTTTTTGGCTGAAAATAGTTAATTTAAATATGCATGTTTGTCATTTGATAATGAACTATAGCAAGGTTTAATCACATGTTTTTACACTTACCTTCTTTACTAAAACATTTAAATATGCCAATTTAAATTCCTAGAGTTGTAGCAATACATTTTACCCATTTGATAAAGTAGGAGAGAACAGATAAAAGGAAGTAAAAAGCATTGTTGTTAATACTTGTTTCTAAGGCTCCTTTTCTCTTCTTTTATCTTAATAATCTTAAGAATTGGCATTAGTAATTAAAGGGGAAATGATGTAGTCCTTATAGAAACATAGGTCACAGACCCATCTGTCCATAGTGTGTATGACAGTTTTATTCTTAAAAAATCACAATAGGCCGGGCTTGGTGGCTCAGCCTGTACTCCCAGCACTTTGGGAGACCGAGGTGAGTGAATTGCCTGAGCTCGCAGGTTCGAGACCTGCCTGGGCAACTTGGTGAGACTTCAGCTTTACAATAAATAAAAAATTAGCCAGGCGTGGTAGCACGTGCCTGTAGTTCCAGCTACTTGGAAGGCTGAGGCGGAAGGATCGCCGGAGCCCAGCAGGTCGAGGCTGCAGTGGCTGGGAGTGGCCACTGTACTCCACTCTGGGTGACAGAGTGAGACTCTAACTCAAAAAAAAAAAAATCACAATAACCTGTGGTAATACTTTCTGTGGCCATGAGTAATAGCTGCGCCAAGCTGGTTTACAAAGCATGTAGCATATTTTGTTTTATAATTATAAAGTAAATGCCAGTATGATGGGAGGCCTAATCTATTTTTACATTTTTCACTTAACCATTGAACATCATTTCAGCTACATTTTCTGTGTTTTGCAGGCAAAATAAGTATCCTAATATTAACTTAATCAGAGTTCGGCGCAGAAGTTTTCCTCTCATCAGTCAGAGTTTGCCTCTCTTCAAGTGAACAGTGCAGCTTTATGTCATAGGCTGCTGTAGACCTGGTTTTTCTGAGCTTAGAACCCAGTTCCACACTAACTGGTTGTGTGACTTTGGATAAGTTAAGAACGCTCTCTAAGCCTTCCTTCATCTATGTAATAATGTCATTATGAGCACTAGAAGTAATTTATGCAAAGTACTTTGCATAGTACATGGCATATAGTAGGTGCTCAATGAGATAATAAAATATAATAATGGTTATAAAATCAATGTCATAATCTAATTGTACTAAGAAAAGGCATTTTGGCAAAAATGTAGTGTGATATCCTGCTTTATAGTTACTTAATTTTGTTTTTAAATTCTCATTCTTTATACCTTGTAAACCCTTCCTCCCTCCCCCCTTTCTTTCTCTCTCTCTCTCTCTCTCTCTCTCTCTCTTTTTGTGTAGATGTTTCACTCTCATGCCCAGGCTGGAGTACAATGGCACAATCACAGCTTACCACAGCCTCGATCTCCTGGTCTCAGTCAGTCTTCCCACCTCAGCCTCCCAAGTAGATGGGACTATAGGGGCACACCCCCATGCCCGGATAATTTTTTTTGTTTTGTTTTTTAAATAGAGATGAGATCTTGCTATGCTGCCTAGGCTGGTCTCGAACTTTTGGGCTCAAACAGTATTTCTGCCCCAGCCTTCCAAATTGCTGGGATTATAGGCATGAGCACCATGCCTGACCCCTTTTTTCTTTTTCTGTCTTTATCCTGTTCTTTGTTTCCTTTTCCTTTATCTATTCTTTCTTTTTTTCCTCTCATTTTTATATTTCTTTCTTTATCATGTTTATATTTATAATAAGTTATTCATACATTTTCCTTCTATGTCAACCTCTTTTTATCAACTCATACACAGTTTCTTTATAAACCACCACAATTGTTTATAGTGTGTCCAAAAAATGAAAATTAGACTGTATTTCTCCTACAGATTAAAAAAAAAAGCAAGTTACCTTTTTGAATATTAGTCTAATACAAGATATTTTAAATAACATGGCTTTTTAAAAATTTAAATGTATTTTTATGTTTTAGGGAGGTTTTACACAAATGGAATCCTAAACAAATAGGAGAACACATTCTACTGAAATCGTAAGTATCAAAAATGGCTTTTTATTGGACATTTTAATTAATTTTTAGTGTTAGATCTGAAAAAAGTATTAAATAAATATTACAAAGGAAATTAGAGCAGTGAAATGTTTGTGGGACTAGAACCTCAAAGGACAAGTAATAGATAGTTTAGGAATAAATCCTGAAATACATATTATCCTTAAAACAAATTTTACTAATTCGAAAGATTGGAATTACAGACTAATTTTTTGTGTATTCTTAGGAAGTTAGCAATTTTAAAAATTTATTTAACCCAAATATCCAGGAAAAGTATTACTATTTTGTTGCTAATCAAAGATACAAATTTATTTGTATGGTGATGATTATACCCCAAAACCCTTAGTGACATTAAAATGTAATCCTAAAGGCACTTAGTGATTTTACAATAGTAACCATTTTTGTAGATTAGAATTTTATTCTTCACTTTTTAATTTTTTTTGAAGATTGTGAATTGGAAATCCCCCAGCTTGCTGGCTCCCTCAATGGGACATTCCAGCACATTATTACTTAGTGATGATCCATTCACCTTGAAACTACTACTTGCCAGGACCTGGCCCATAAGGGTTAGGTAAGTCCCACCTTGATATTATTTTAAATAATTGTATTTTGCAGACTTGCAAAGTTGTAATATATGTCTAAATATTGGTAATAGAAACAACTTTGCAAAAGCTGTATAATGTTTTTTAATAATAAAAGGGGACTTCTCTCACCATTGAAGACTGGCTTAACTCAGCTGGATGGGAAATCTGGGAAAAAATATGATAATAAGATAAAACAGGAAGGTATACTTGTGCAAATATTCCTAAAAGTGCAAGCTATGGAATGGATCCTTTATCCTAAGTTTTAAGCAGTAGATTTATAGACTGCATTAGCTATGTGTAGGTAGATATCCAAACAGTGAATGATAAATGGGCCTTCCTTTTATATAGTTAAAAGAAAAATCTATTTTCTTTGCCGGCAGTCTTTGATTTTCTTCATCTCTGTTGAATAAAGCATCCAGTGTTACAGGTTTCTGAAGTTAATGTTTTTAGACTACAGGTATTAATAGTTGAAAACCTTAAAAATATTATTTTAGCTTGAATAAGAATTATGTTGATATATTAAGGCAGGTATTAGAAAATTAATATAAGCATCTTGTTTCAGTCTACCAATACATTTGCTTTAATTTCTACAGCCTAACTTATATGGTGGCAATGCCTTTTTATTCAGCAAGTCTAATTGAAACAGTGCAGGTGAGCTATTTTTTATTGTCATTGTTTAATTAAAAATATTTTCAGGTTAGTCTATATATTGTGGTATGTCTAATTGTTTAACCAAAAATTTTCAGACAATATCTTAAAATGTGAATTACATAGCTACTATACATATATCACATACTGCTGATCTGTATATTTCCATTGCAAACTTCAGTCACTCTTCTAGTCTTAATTATTTTTATCCTTCCCATACACTTCATTCAGATATCTCAGAGCCCAACTTATTACTTGCTCTGAATACAAAGAATCTATACACTTTTTAAGGCCCTTATATACTCAGATGATGATAGCGTACCATAGGACAGTAAATTAATAATTACCTGAGCAGCTGAGCTCGGTGGCTCAGCCTGTAATCCCGTGCCTTTGGGAGGCTGAGGTGAGTGAATTGCCTGAGCCCTCGGGTTCGAGACCCGCCTGGGCAGCGAGACTTCATCTCTACAATAAATAAAAAAAATCAGCCAGGCTTGGTAGCGCGCGCCTGTAATTCCGGCTACTTGGAAGGCTGAGGCGGAAGGATCGTCGGAGCCCAGCAGGTCGAGGCTGCGGTGGCCGGGAGCGGCCACTGCACTCCAGTCTGGGCGACCGAGTGAGACTCCAACTCAAAAAAACAAAACAAAACAAAAAACAAAAATAATTACCTGAGCATAAATGTGATAGATAATCATCCTAACATGGAGAAAGTGTCCCTCTCAGTAATTTACTAACAGCATTCTTTTTAAATATCCCTTTTAGGGAGCATGCAATTCTATTGGTGTGATAAGTCCTACAAAGCTAAAGCAATTTCTTCCTAGCATTTTTCATTCTATATGCTTGTTTCACTATTCATAACCACGTGGTGGCGCTTCAAGTACATTGAATTAAATGTTACAGCCTTCTTCCTGCACTTAAAACTGTACTATTTGTACACCTGTCTTCTATTTCCAACATCAGATCTTCTAGCATATTTTTTCTTTAATGTGTGTGAGTGCCCTCTCTCTAAAAACCCCCACTGTATCAGCCTTTACTCTTCCAGTGACTTTTCCCCTTAGTTTCTTTTCTAGTCCTCTCATTGATCTTTGATTTTTATTGTTGTTAGAACTAACTTCAGTTAACTAAAGTTAACATCTTATGACCCAAATACCCTTTTCTGTCTCCTTGAACTTGGCATTGTGTTAAATGATATAATCTTTGTATGGAACTGTGGGGTTTACAGAATTTTCATTCATATGAGATATCCCTGTTGTAAAAAAAAAAAAAGTAAAAGATAGCAGGAAGGCAATTTTTTTTTTCTAGGCAGGCAACTATTTAAGGAAAAACAAGCAACATGCTTTATTGGGGGAAAATAAATTTTAGTTTGAGACAGACCCATATCAGGATCACATTTTTCTGCTTAAATTAGATCTGGGACTTTAGACAAATTTCTTGACCTTGATAATTTTATTAATTTTTTTCATCCATGAATTTAGAATAGTATTTTAATAACTGATTATAAAAATTATATGAGTTATTTATGTAAGTACCCAGATGGCTATGATAGGGTTTTGTTGTTTTTCTGTATATGTGTTTTTTAACCCAATATTCTCCTCTTGCTTTTCTGGCTGTAGGTTCTACCTGCTAACTTCTTTTGTCTGCTTTTCTAGAACTTTGTTGTTGTTGTTGTTGTTTCCCTTAGATTTCTACTTTCTTTAACATCTTCTTTCAGTATCATCTCTTCAATTGTACCCTAGGCGCAAACCTTGACTCTCTGTTTTTTTACTATACTCATTATCATGAAAGAGCTTATTTATTCACATAAATCCTTTTAACTCCGATCTTTATGTGAATTAAATCTTCACCTCAAACTCAACTTATACGAACAACCTGGTCTTATTCCTCTGAAATCAGTTCCCTTTAGAGCCTCTTCTCCCTTTTTGTTAAAGACACTATTGTTATCTTTACCCAAAATACACAAAACTTTAGGGGTTTTTTTGGTAAATTTTTTATTTTTATTCATCGTAACTAATCAGTCATCATGAACTTTCTAGTCGTCCATTTCTTCATTAAGAGTCCTGTTCTAGACGCTGCATTTTAAAAATTCATTCTACATACTCAAGAGGATTAGTGTTTTAAGTTGCAGTACTTACATTCTTTTGCTAATTAAGGATTTATATTGACTTATATTCTCTAAGATCAATTTCAGACTTCTTAGTACAATATTAAATCAAGGCTTTAATGAATGTTCTTTACCATTTCAGCTTATCTTCCTTAACTGCTAGACTTAAAGGAAAATAGTCAAGTATTTATTGAGTGCCAACCTGTATTGGGCACTGTTGTAGACTCTGAAGATACAGCTGGAAACAAAACAGACATAAATACTCTGCCTTCACAGCACTTTCATTCTTGTGGGGAAGATATGGTGATAAGTGCTAAAGAAAGCAAAAGATAAAGCAAGAAAGGCAAATAGAATGTGTAATGGGTAGGGAGAGGTGGTTAATATATTGTTTTTAAGGTTAGGAAAAACCTGAGAATGTGACATTTGAGTAAATGTATGTTGGCTAGGAACAACATAGGTGTTTGGGAGAACATTCTTATTTTTTTAATGGTGTGCATTTATTTTTTATTTATTTTTATTTATTTTAAAGATGTGGGGTACAATTCAGGATTAGGTATACAAGTGGTCATCGTACAGGTAAAATCTGGGCCTTCCTTTGGTCCCTACTTCGTCTGGTTTGAGGTCAGGTACCCTTATTGATATTGTGTCCCCCATCCCCCCTCACCCCGGCAGTATCCCACTACTGCAAATCCCTTTCTTATTTTTATAGTATTATAGTAAAGGAGAGAACATTCTACGCAGAAGAAAAGTACACATAGGTGGGATTATATCATGCATGTTACATGGTATGTGTTTGAGAAGTAGAAAGGAAGCTGATATTGTAAGTGCTGACCAAGCAAGGGAGAGGGCAGGAGATGAGGCCTGAGTGGTAAGAGGCAGCCAGATCATATAGGACATTGTAGATCATTATTATAATTTGGCCTTTGCTTTGAGAGAATCGAAAAGTCTTTGGTGGGTTTGAGCAAAGCAGTGATGTGATCTAACTTTTTCCTTAATAGGATCTCTTTGATTGTTCTGTTAAAAATAGACTGGAGTGGAAAGGGAATCAGGATCAGAAATAGGGAAATGGGTTAGAAGTCTAGGTGAGCTCATTTTGTCTCATACTTTTAATATTATCTGTTTACTGAAGACTACCACATCTATAATACAGATGCTCCTCAATTTACAATGGAATTACTTTCCACTAAATCTATTATAACGCTGAAAAATTGTAAGTTAAACCATCATAAGTTGAGGACCATCTGTATTTCCTTCGTGTACCTTTTCTTATAATCTTGATTGTAACCTTCACTTGGAGTGTATTTACTTAACATTTCTGAACTCTTGGTCTTCTCTACCAAATTACGATTTCAGCAATCTCCCAACTTAGTAAAAGGCAATGCTATTCCTCTAGTTCTTCTGGACAGCGACATTTGGGGTCATCCTTGACCCTTCTTTTTCATACCCCAAATGACTCCACCAATAATTCCTGTTGACTGTGATTTTAGGATAAGGGCCCAATTGAACCACTTTATTTCTGTTGCCACCTCCTAGTCCAAGCCACCATCATCTCTTTACTGGATGATTATAGTAACTTTTTGACAGGTTTATCAACTTCTGCTCTTGTCTTCCTCTGCACAGCAGTCAGTATTATTTTAAAACAAAAATTATATTCATATTCTGCATATAACCAGCAGTTATTTCCCATCTGACTAGAAGCCAGTCTGCACGGTGGTCTATAAGGCATGATATGGCCCCTGGCTGCCTTTTTAACTTTATCTTCTACTCTTCTAAAGTCATTACTGCAGCCAAAGTAGCCTTTTAGCTCATTATTTTTTGCCTGGCTGTATCTCAGGAATCTGTAATCATAAACTTTCCTATTCATATCTCCAAAATTCTAAAAAGGCAGACATTGTAAATGATAATAAAAATAACATTTGTTGAGTGCTTACTGGGTGCCAGGCCTTTTTTTCATTTAATATTCACAACAGCTCTGCATTAAAGTTAGGTAGTACTAGTTTCCATTTTTATGGAATGGGAAGCTGATGCTTTTGAGAAACTCACCAGTCATTACATAACCAGTAAGTGATGTGGACATGATTTAAACCCATGTTTAATAAATCATTCTACCAGAAAGACACCTACACTTGTATGTTTATCCGAGCACTATTCACAACAGCAAAATTATGGAACAAGCATAGGTGCCTTTTAATAGTGGATTGTATAAAAAAAATGTGGTACATATGCATAGCCATAAAAAGAACCAAATCATGTTTTTTTACAGCAGTGTGGATGCAGCTGGAGGCCACTATTCTAAGTGAATTAACTCAGAAACAGAAAAGTAAATACTGCATATTCTCACTAATAAGTGGAAGCTAAACACTGGGTACACATGGCCATAGAGGTAGGAACAACAAACTCTGGGGAACTCCTGAAGGGAGAAGGGAAGGATGTAGCAAGAGTTGCAAAACTACCTATTGGATACCATGCTTAATATTTGAGTGACAGGTTCAGTAGAAGTACAAACCTCACCATTACACAATATACCACATAGCAAACCTGCACATGCATCCCCTAAAAATAAAATTAAAATACATAAGCGCAAATATATAAATAACCCCATGTTAAGAACTCTAAGTACTATACTGGCTCCGTAGGCATCATGTAGTTATCGCATTTCCAGATGAGTTCTAAGGAGTTTCTTGAGGCTGAGGAAACCAGATATGTCCACATCTGCATCTTCTCCCCAGGCTCCTGCCCCACTAAGAATAGCTCCTAACTTCACTGCTATTATATTAGATTGCATTTGGAAAAAAAAAATCTAATGCCTAGATAATAGTTTAAGTCTTCAAACCATTTAGGTTTTTCCTCTTTAGTCAGTAAATTAGGATTTAAAATAAGCCTACAAAGAGTTCTTTTGTGTGTGGCAAATAAGCAAATGCTAAGTCTTACTTATTTCATCATTTTTATTTCAGAGTGAAATAATTCGAGATAATACTGGCATTTTGGAATGTGTTAAAGAAGGGATTGGAAGAGTGATAGGCATGGGAGTGCCTCATAGCAAACGACTTCTTCCACTTCTTTCCTTGGTCTTCCCTACAGTGCTTCATGGAGTTCTTCATTACATCATCAGCTCAGTTATTCAAAAGTTTGTCCTACTAATTCTAAAGAGAAAGACTTATAATAGCCACCTAGCTGAGAGCACTAGTCCCGTGCAGAGTATGTTGGATGCCTATTTTCCAGAACTTATTGCTAACTTTGCTGCCAGTCTTTGTTCTGACGTTATACTTTATCCTTTGGAAACAGTTTTGCACCGTCTTCACATTCAAGGAACACGCACAATAATTGATAATACAGACCTTGGCTATGAAGTGCTTCCAATTAATACACAGTATGAGGGCATGCGAGACTGTATCAATACCATAAGGCAGGAGGAAGGAGTGCTTGGTTTTTATAAAGGGTTTGGTGCTGTTATAATACAGTACACACTGCATGCAGCTGTTTTACAGATTACCAAAATTATTTACTCTACACTTCTTCAAAACAGCATATGAGATTTAGGTTCCATCACCAGGTAGTCCAGAAGACATAGTCTGGATAATTTGCTATGAAATTATGAGGGGTAAAAGTGAAATACTGAGGAAGAAATGGGTTGAAAAGTGAAATTGGTAGAAAAAGCTCATGCTAATTATCTTGACTTTATAAAGTCATTTATGTACACACATATAACTTCATCCCTGCAAGTTTTCCACACTTAGACCAGCTTGTTGCATAAAATGAAGTCATACATTTTCTGCTTGAACATCAAAATGTAATATCAAAAGCCAAGATACCCAAAAGATGTGAGTTAGCTACAGCATACTTGTCCATACCTAAACCCAGTGTTTCAGTGCCAGCAACTTAAAAATTTGTCATGCATTTATAAAGTTTGGTTTGCTCAGCTAGTTGTGTGAATCGTCATTTTTAGAGCCGCTCTTAAGAGAGGATATAAAATAATCATGACAACGGTGACTGTTTCCACATTTACAAATTGTGTACTTAAATGAAACTCACATGTCTTTTATTTCTGAATGACTTGTCTTACAGGAAACAATTAAAATTCGTCTGGGAATTTGCACCTCTTGCCTACTGTATAGTCATCATTAAATAATAGCTTAAGTTTTTATTTTCTTTCAGTTTTTGCTTAAAGTTTTATTTTCTAAACTAGATGTACATAAAGGGAAAAACAAATTATTCTTATTGCCTTTTATTTAAACTTATTTAGATGAATACTAGAGAAAAAAATACAACGCTTAAAAGAAATATATCTGTGTGTTTAATGGATAAGTGGAAAATAGCACATTTCATCATACAATAAACAAAAAAAAATTAACCAGTTTAATAAAACATTCTATTCTTAAACTTAATTTGGTGAGTTAGGCTCTTTGTATCGTAAAATGATATGTGTCTGATTCATTATTAAACATTTTAAAGTTTAATTCAGATAGATGATCAGTTTTACCACAAACCATTTAGCACTCTGAAACATAGTAGCTTTGCACTGTCGTCATGCAACCTATAATGCATACAAATTGAAATTTATTTTACTTGCCCCAAATCATGGCTATTAATCTGTGATTAATAGTGTTGGAACAAAAATGGTATTCAAAAAGTGTAAAGCAGTATATGAGTAACAATTCTGTATACTATCTTGTGTGTGGTGTGTTTAAATTACTAAAACTTTTTAAATTACTAAAAGTTTTCCATTTTTATATCCACCAAAAGGGGGAAAGTAAAATTAGACACCATTGATCACATTTTTTATTTTATGGTTAATCTATTAGATTGTGGTTTACTTTGTCCAACATATAACATTTAAATTATTTTCAGTCAATGTGGTGTTGGAGAAGTGTAAACCAGAAAATTTCAAGTTTACAAAATTTCTAGAACAGAATCTGAATGGAATCAAGTATTTACTGGTGAAAATCTGTGGAATCTTTTATTTAGCTAGCAGTTAGATATTTTAGAATTATTTGACCAGATGCAGTGGCTCACACCTGTAATCAGAGTACTTTGGGAAGCTGAGGCAAGAGGACTGCTTGAGCTCAGGAGTTAAAGACCAGCCTGGCAATATAACAAGGCATTGTCTCCATAAATAATTAAAAAGCTAACCAGGTATGATAGCACGTGCATTTCCCAGCTACCCAGAAGACTGAAGTGGAAGGATCACCTAAGCCCAGGAAATCAAGGCTGGAGTGTGCCATGATTGTGCTACTGTACTCCAGCTTGGGTGACCATGAGACTCGGGGCTCAAAAAAATAATTTATTTTTTGGAAACTAGCATGAAAATAGTTATATAACTTTATTTTGATATGGAATAATTTTAAGATCAATAGGCTGAGCCACATACAAGTAAGGTTTATTATGTTTTGGGGGGAAGGGAATATGGATTATCATTAAAATTGAAATATGGAAAGAAAATTCTATTTTTTACTGCCATTCCTAATTAGTTGAAACAAAATCTTTAAAGGTCAAGTACTTTAAGCTGACCAAATATGTTTCACTGAATTTAGAAAAGAATAGTAAAACAACCATCAGATCCACTCCCTTTAAAAAATTGTTATTTTTTTTTAACATATGGTTGCCAAATATCCATGGGCTATATTTCTTAAGATAATAGTAGCTCTGAATAATATTTTTAATTCTAAAGATTAATAGCATTGTGAATAAGATATCAGAAAGTTCCACAGGTCCAATGGTCCTTTTATATAAGCCATATTTTGCCTATGGATTTTGTGATTCTCTTGCCTTATATTGCAGGGTTTCATAATTTGAGTGAAATACACTGAGAGCAATTGAATTAATCCCGCGCCTTTGGGAGGCTGAGGTGAGTGGATTGCCTGAGCCTGCGGGTTCGAGACCCGCCTGGGCAACTTGGCGAGACCTCATCTCTACAATAAATAAATAAAAAATTAGCCGGGTGTGGTAGCGCGCACCTGTAGTTCCAGCTACTTGAAAGGCTGAGGGGGAAGGATTGCCAGAGCCCAGCAGGTCGAGGCTGCTGTGTCCGGGAGCAGCCACTGCACTCCAGTCTGGACCACAGAGTGAGACTCCAACTCAAAAAAAAAAAAAAATTGGTAAATATTAATTTAATATAAAAATTTATAAATTGATTTACTAAGTGTATATAGACTTTCCTGAGATGCTGTTTTCAATTTTAGAACCTTTAAAAATCTCCCTAGGTTAATAAGGTTATGTATTCAAGCCTACACTCCCAGCACTAGATGCTATAAATATGAAATAGTAAAAAAACAAGCTAATTTGAAAATGGTTATGGATTGGGGTATTTGATACCTTATCCAGTGTTTTTAGAAACATGCAAAAACTAGAGGTAAGAGTTCTTGCATTTACAGATGTACCTGGCTTCTCACAACTGTCTTTTTTAGCACAGTGGCTTTGTTATAACTACACAAAGCATTTACTTTATTGATGCTTTAATATTTCCATCCAAGTATTCATACATTTGTTCAGAAAATGAAAAAAAAATGCTTTTTTGATATTTATTTTTATCAACAGATCATGGAGGATGTTTGCCCTCCTCCTCCAACAGATTGTGGAGGAATTTTTTGGAACATAAAAGACTACCAGCTCTTAAAAAGATAGCCATGTTTCAATTATTTTTAAACTTATACAAGCAGATAAAATCTCTTGAGAACAACTTACATTACACCAGAATTTGAGTGATACTTAGTGTTGGCATTTCAAGTAGTTTATACATAATATCTCTCTCATAAACTGTGTAATGCCTTAACTCTTGAGTCATTTAGTATTGTTGATAGGGTACCAAGCTGTATAGCAGAGTAACAAAAATTTGTGATTTGACAATGGATCTTAAACAGTATTGTCCTCACCTGGAGATGTTTTGTCTGTGTGTGTGTTTTTTTTTTTTTTAAGTTGTTTTTCTCTTGCTGGTACTTTAAATGTTTTGGGTAAATTGTGAATTGAAAAGTTCAATAAAATATTGAAATAAAATCCCTATTTTTCTGTTACTGATGTCAGAGGACTACTCAGACTGATAGTAAAAGATACTGTATATTTTGTAGATAGAAACGAAGATCAAGAAAAACATGTATGTAAACTTTTGACCCATCATTTTAATATCCTCTAGCATTTTTTTTTTGAGTTGTAGTCTCACTCCGTCACCCAGGCTGGAGTGCAGTGCCACGCTCATGGCCACCCCAGACTTAACCTGCTGGGCTCAGGTGATCCGTCCGCCACAGCCTTCCAAGTAGCCAGAACTACAAGCATGAGCTATCATGCTTGGCTAGGTTTTGTAGAGATGAGGTCTCACCAAATTGCCCAGGCTGGTTTCGAATCCCCTTACCTCGGCCTCCCAAAGTGCTGGGATTACAGACTTGAGCCACCATGCCCATCCTCCTCTAGCATCCTAAAAATGATGTAACTCTAATCTGGCTCAGAAAACAATTAACATAGCTCTTAAAGTAAAGTTTTGAATGAAATACATTTTATAAAAGTTTTACATATTCCCATATTTGATCCTCACAACAGCTCTATGACATTTTTGGAGTTGTGCTTATTACAAAGAAGGGCACAGAGACAGAAAAGTTATGACTTGTCCCACATTGAGCAACTGGGGGAATGAAAACTGCAAAATGGCAGGTAGGCAGCTCCAAATTCCAGTACCTCTATGGAAAAAAACTAAAAACAAAACAAACAGTCAGAATTAACTTTGTCAGAACTCTGAAAACAGTCAAAGGTTTACAGCAACTAAGTGAATACTGGATAAAGAAAAAGGCAACTTAATGGTAGGAAGCTTTGACTTGCCTCAGCTCCCGTCCTAGTGGGCATGGCAGTCTGGAAAACAGCAGCTCATGTTCCCAGTGTGGTTCCAGAAGGAACAGACCAGATGTTACTCACCTGAAGGCAATAAAATAACATACTTATAGTGCTAGAAATACAATTCTTAAGAGATCACACAAGATTTCTAAATCTATCGAAACTACCCTTCAAGAGTGAAGGAGAAATTAAGACATTCCCAGAAACGTGCAAAACAAGGAATGTTGCTCACTTTTGCAGATGCGCCTGACTATTCACACTGGTCTTTTTAGCAGCAGTTTCGTTATAACTTCATAAAGCATTCACTTATATTGATTGGGTGCAGATGCTTTAATACTTTCATTTATTCTGAAAATGAAAAATGCTGCTTTGATATTTGTTGTATCAACTTATTTTGTGGAGGATATACTTCACAATCAGGCAAAAGCTAATGAAGTTTATTAGTAGTAGAACTTTCTTACAAGAAATCAAAGGAGTACCTCAGACTGCAAAGAAAGGACAATAGACAACTTGAAGCCATGTGAAGAAAACAAGAATATAGGTAAATTTAACGATGTAACTATAAAAGCTAGTGTTGTACTTTTAGTTTGTAACACCTCTTTCCTATACACCTACGAGGCAAATACATAGAAATAATTAAAATATTTTATTGTTCACACAACGTACAAAGATGTAATCTGCGACAAGAAACAAAGGGAGAGGAATGGATATAGGTATAGAGTGTTTGTATAGAAATTAAGTTGATATTCAGACTTAGTTGTTACGTGATTGAGATGTTATTTCTAACCCCTGAGGTAAATAGAAAACAGCTTTAAAAATATACAGAAAAGGGAAGAAGAGAAAATGGTACACCACACACACACAAAATCACTTAATAGAAAAAATGCAGTAGTGTAGGAGCTGAGTACAAATGCGTATAAGATATGCAGAAGACAGTTAAATGGCAGAAGTCTATACCGTATCTGTAGTTACTTTAAATGTAAATAAATTAAACTCCAGAGTGTGACAGAAGAATTTAAAAAACATGATTCATCTGTATGATGTCTTCAGGACTCTCACCTGGTTAAAAAGACAACAGAGATTGAGAGAAAAAGATGGAAAAGGATAGTCCAGGTAAATCATTAAAAGAAAGTTGTGGCTATGTTGTTATTGTAGAAAATAGATTTTAAGTCAAAATGGTTACAAGAAACAAGGACATTTAATAGCAGGACAAAAGGGCACGAATGTTCTTACTGATAAATTGCTTCTCAGTTAAATCTGTGCTGGTGTATACAGAGAAGCCTTCTGAGAGGTTTTTTAGGTCTTTCTACTGTCTTCTCCATTCCTTTCCCTTCTCCAACTTGGAAACAACCTCTCTCTCTTAGTTCTTCCTTGTGACATATGGACATTGTGAGCGTCTCTTAATTTCTCTTAATTTTATCCTAGAGATTTTCTCCTAACTCCCACTACACATACATAGATATAGGCAGATGAATTGAACAAATAAAGTTGAATGAATGAATCATAAAATAGTGCATCCATTCTTGTCTACATATTTTAAAATTTGTTTCTTTTTAGCTAAGAATTTCAACATTTTCAAGTATCAAGTGACCTTTGGAAGTCATCTCCACTAAACTTTTCATTTTACAAATTATAAACTGAGTTCTAGAGATGTTTGGTGACTACTACAGTCACAGAATGAATGACATCTGGTACTGCAACTCAGTACTGTCTATCCCCAAACTAGTCTTTTTCCCTCTGCATCATCCTGCCTTTATCTTTCATTTACCTCTGACTCCCTCTTTTCTGTATATACATTCAAACACCTTACTCTAGACTCTGTGACACTTGATAAACTCTAAAAACAAAAAACAAACAAACAAAGAAAAAGCTAGTACATTCCTTATCACACTTGCTACTTTGTTCTTTTATTCCATTTTTTGTCTGGCTCCTATTTTTAATTCTGTCCTTAGAACTTTCCACACTCTGTTCTAAGCATTTGCTTTTTTGTACGTAGAGCATGTCATCCACTATCCACTGTTTCAACGAACTTTCCAGTATTTTCAGTACTGATCTCACCTCTAAGATTCAGACCCATGTCTCTATTTTATGTGCATCGCCACTGTGTTCCCCCACCATTGCCTCAAGCTCAGTGTTGAAAGCTAAACTCATTATTTTTTGCAAACTAGTTCTTCCTTTCCCATAGTGTCATTTTCCAACCAAATACAAATCAGAATTTGAAATCTTCAGTTTCTCCTCAGATCTTTCCTAATGAGTCAATGATCAAAGTCATATATATAATGCACGAAAAAGTACTCTGATCCCAAATTTCCCCACCTTTGAAATTAGGAAAAAGCCTTCTGCACTGGAGGTTAAATGAAGGAGTGGCTGTAAAAACCTGTGACATTGAAAATTTTCCCCTTTCCAATCTCCTTCTACCATTGGAGTTCAAATTCTTATTGTTTCATATGTCAGTAATAGATGTTTCCAAGCAGTCTTGTCTTTTAATAATTCTACACTACTATACCATTATTCTTAACAATAATTTTGTTAACATTGCTTCCCTGCTCATTTATTTTCAGTAACCACTTAGTGTTTAGTAAATTAAGTTAGTGAGTTTATGATAACCCACAGGTGTTTATGCCTTGCTTTATGCTTGTCATCTCTTCCCAGCCTTTGACTACTCACTGCCACCCTGAGTGGTAACTAGTTTAATCTCAGCTTCCTCAGTCCTTATGCCACTCTCACTCATTCCTGCCTTGTGTCTTTGCTAAATGACTTTTTCATTTTTTGGAGATGGGGAGCATTATTTATTTTTTCAATAGCTTTTTGTAGGGGGTACTTTAAGTGTACTCACCACCCCCACCTGTGCACCTTGTACCCGAGAGGTGATTTTTCACTCCTGCACTCCTTTTCACCCTCCCCCCTTTGAGTCTCCATGAGTCCCCAATGTCCATTATACCATTCTCTTACATTTTCAGAACCTTAGTTTAGTTCCCGCTTGTAAGTGAGAACATGTGGTGCTTAATTTTCTGTCTCTGCATTAGGATAACATTCTCCAGTTCTATCCAGATTGCTGCAAAAGAGATTTTTCCTGTGCAGAAGCCTTTTTAGTCCCACTTAATTATTTTTGTTTTTCTTGCATTTGCTTTTTGGATTTTAGTCATAAATTCTTTGCCTTCTCCAACATCCAGAGTGTTTTTCCTAGGTTTTTCTTTAGGACTTTTATGGTTTCAGGTATGACATTTAACTCTTTAATCCATCTGGAGTTAAATTTTGTATATGGTAAGAGATAAGAATCAATTTTCATTTTTCTGCTTGTACCTACCCAATTTTCTCAGCACCATTTGCTGAATAGGGTGTCCTTTCCCTATTTGTTTATGTTTTTGTCTGTTTTGTCAAAGATCAGTTGGTTGTAGGGGGTATTTGGGTTTATTTCTAAATTCTCTATTCTGTTCCATTGGTCCATGTATCTGCTCTTGTACCAGTGCCTTATAATTTGAAACAGACAATGTGATGCCTTCAGCTTTGTTCTTTTTGCTTAGGATTGCTTTGGGTCTCTTTTTTGGTTCCACGTGAATTTTAGAATTGCTTTTCTAATTCTGTGAAAAAAATGACATTGGTAGGTGTTAAAATTGTAGATTACTTAAGGGTAATATGGTCATTTTAACAACATTGATTTTTCCAATCCAAGAGCATGGGATGTTTTTCCATTTGTTTTTGTCCTGTATGAGTTCTTTCATCAGTAGAAATCATAGTAGTTCTCCTTGTAGAGATTTTTCACCTTCTTGGTAATATATATTCCTAGATATTTTAGTTTTCCATGGTATCAATTGTAATGTTGAATTGAATTCTTGATTTGATTCTCAGCTTGGTCACTATTGGTGTATAGCAATGCTACTGATTCATGTGTGTTGATTTTGTATCCTGAAACTTTACTGAATTTATTTATCAAGTCCAGTAATCTTTTGGAGGAGTCTTTGGGATTCTCTAGGTAAAAGATCATATCATCTGCATGCTAAGGTTGTTTAATGTTTCTTTTCCAGTTGGATACCCTTTCTTCTTTCTCTGACCTGATTGCTCTGGCTAGGACTTCTAGTACTTTGTCGATAGGAGTGGTAAAATTGGGTATCCTTGCCTTGTTCCAGTTTTGAGTGGGAATGTGTTCAACTTCTCTCTTTAAAAGATGACATTGGCTATGGGTTTGTCGTATAGGACTTCTATTATTTTAAGGAATGTTCCTTCTATGCCTATTTAGCTGAGGGTCTGTAATCTTGTAAAAGATACAGGATTTTATCAAATGCTATCTCTGCATCTATTGAAATGGTCATATGATTTTTGTTTTTAATTCTGTTTATCTGTTGGATCATGTTTATTGACTTTTATATATTGAAGCATCCTTGCATCCCTGGGATAAAATCCACTTGATTGTGATGGATTATTTTTTTTTTTTTAATGTTCTGTTGAATTTGGTTTGCTAGTATTTTGTTGAGGGTTTTTGCATCTGTGTTCATCAGGGATATTGGTCTGTAGTTTTCTTTCTTTCTTGTGTCTTTTCCTGACTTTGATATTAGGGTACTTTTTAGAATTAGTTAGGGAGAATCTCTCCTTTTCAATCGTATAGAATAGTTTCAGTAAAATTAGTACCAGTTCTTCCTTGAAATTCTGGTAGAATTCAGCTGTGAGTCTGTCAGGATCTGGAGCTCTTTTTGTTGAGAGACTTTTAATTACTGTTTGCTACTTGTTATTGGTCTGTATAGTGTTATTTTTTTTTTCTGAGTCAAGGTTAAAGGAAGGGATGTATGTTTCTGAGAATTTGTCCATTTCCTCTAGATTGCCTAGTTTGTTTGTATAGAAGTGTTTGTTCACAATACCATCAAATGATCTTTTGTGTTAACAGTTGTAATGTCTCTATTTTCATCTCTGATTAAGCTAATTTGAATTTTCTCTCTTCATTTCTTAATTAATCTTGCTAATGGTCTATCAATATTGTTTGTCTTTTCAAAAACCAACTTTTTGTTTCTTTGATCCTTTATAATTTAGTTCTCTTCATTTAGTTCTGTTCTGGTCTTTGTTATTTATTTTCTTCTGCTAGCTTTGAGTTTGGTTTGTTCATATTTTTCTATTTTCTTGAGGTGTGATGTTAGGTTATTAATATGTGATCTTTCAGTCTTTTAATGTAGACTTTAGGTGCTATAAATTTTCCTCTCAGCACAGCTTTGGCAGTGCCCCAGAGATTTGGATAACTTGTATTATTATCTTCATCTTAAGACATTTTTAAATTTCCATCTTGATTTTATTGCTGACCCAAAGATCATTCAGGAACACACTGTTTAATTTCCATGTATTGGTTTGGTTTTGAGAGTTCTTCTTGGAGTAAATTTCTAGTGTTATTCTACTGTGATCTGAGAAGATGTTTGATATTATTTTTTGAATTTACTGAGGTTTGATTTGTGGCCTGCCATATGGTCAATCTTGGAGAACCTTCCATATGCTGATAAGAATAATGTCTATTCTGTAGTTTGGGGGGTGGTATGTTCTGTAAATGTCTGCTAGGTCCATTTGCTCTAGAGTCCACTTTAACTCTAATATTTCTTTGTTAACTTTCTGCCTTGATGACTTGTCAATTGCTGTCAGTGGAGTGTTGAAGTCTCTCACTATTATTGTTGTAGTGCTGTCTATCTCATTTCTTAGGTCTAGTAGAATTTGTTTCATAAAGCTGGGAGCTCTGATGTAAGGTGCATATATTTTTAACATTGTTATATCCTGTTGGATTGATCCTTTTATCATTATATAATAACCTTGTCTTTTTTCACTGTTGTTTGTTATGAGAATGGCTACTCCTCATTTCCAGTTGCATGAGATATTTTCCCCACTCCTTTACCTTGTGTCTATAATAGTCTTTGTGTGTTAAATAGGTCTCCTGAAGGCAGTAGGTATTTGGATCATGTGTGTGTGTTTTTAATCCATTCTGCCAATCTATGTCTTTTAAGTGGGGCATTGAGATCAATTACACTCAGGGTTAATGATGATAAGGTACTATTTCATTCATCATGTTTGTTGTTTTCTATTTTTTTTGTTTTGTTTTGTTTTTGTTCTCTCTCTCTCTCTCTCTCTCTTTCCTGTGTTGGTGTTCTATATGCCCTGTGAGCTTTATGACTTGCAGTGTTTTTCTACTTTTATATTTTGACCTTTTGTTTTAATATATGGGACTTCTTTGAGTATTTCTTGAAGAGTTGGTCTAGTGGTGACAAATTCTCTTAGTGCTTATTTCTCTGAGAAAGACTTTATTTCTTCTTCATTTATGAAACTTAGTTTTGCAGGATACAAAATCTTTAGTTGACTATTATTCTTTTGAGGAGATTGAAGATAGAGCCACAGTCCCTTCCGATTTGTACTGTTTCTACTGATGATCTTCTGTTAGGCTGATAGATTTACTTTTGTAAGTTATTTGATGCTTTTGTCTCACTACTCTTAGAATTCTTTCTTTCAAATTACCTTTGCATAACCTGATGACTATATGTCTCAGAGATTAACTTTTTGCCATGGATCTTTTATGGGTTCTCTGGGCTTTTTGTATTTGAATGTTTATATCTCTGGCAAGGTCAGATAACTTTTCCTCAATTATTCCCTCAAATAGCTTTTCCAAACCTGTTGTTTTCTTTCTCAGGAATACCTATGATTCTTGTTTGGAAATTTTACATAATCCCACATTTCTTGGAGAGATTTTTTTTTCATTCTCTTGATTCTTCTTTCTTTATTGCTGTCTTATTAGATTAACTTGAGAAACTTCTCCTCAAGTTCTGAGATCCTTTCTTCTACTTGTTCTAGTCTACTGTTAAAACTTTCCACTGCATTCCCTAAGTATTCTTTCATTTCCCAGAAGTTGAGCCTGTTTTGTGTGTGTGTGTGTGTGTGTGTGTGTGTGTGTGTGTGTGTGTGTGTGTGTCTTTGGAGAAGTTGTCATTTGTGCATTTGTGTGTGTGAGTATGTGTGTGTGTATACCTCTTTGGGGAATTTTTCATTTGTGTCCTGAATAGATTATTATTTTTTATTTCTTATGTTGGTATTCGGTTTTCTCCTGGATCTCATTGAACAATTTCATAATTTACCTTTTGAATTCTATTTTTGGAATTTCAAAGATTTCATTTTGGTTAGGGTCCATTGCTGAAGAGTTAATGTAGTAATTTGGGAGGGTTGAAGAACTCATTTTATCATATTTTCAGAATTACTGTCCTAGTTTCTTCTCATTTGGGCAGATTATTTCTTCTAATTTGAGGTTGGCAGGGGGCTGGCATAGACACTGTAGGGTTCTCTTCATTATATATAGCTTTGTTTTGGTGAGTTTCTCAGTTGCCAATTGTGGTATTGCTGTGCTAGGTAATTCCACAGGCTCAAAGCATCCTGAGTGGCCAATATGGGTTGGATAGTGGTATTTGCTGGGGTCTGGGATCAGATCTTCCCTAATGCTGAGAGACTATATCAGATCTAATGTGCTGTGCTATTGACCTCTGGCCTTGAGGTGGTGCTTGCGGGAGAGAATCAGCTGTGATGGTGACTGTGAACTTTCTGCTTGGCCTGTATTGCTCCAAGAAAATACCCAACCAACCTAGACAGTGGGTAGAGCTGTAGAGACTACCCACATTTTCAGTTTGTTTTGAGATTTCTTGAGCGATTGTCTGCAGGTTCTAGCAGGGGAGCACAACTAATTGTATACCCTTGTCTGGAGAACAGTCCTCCTCTAGCAGGGATGGTTGTCCTAGTTGACTGACACAACTTCAGTAGGGACACACATGGAATGGTGAGGTAGGAAGGGGACATCCCCCTAGCCAACTGTCAGCTGAATCAGTCCTAGCAATCAATGGTGTAGATATTACAGCCAGATCACCCTCACATCCTGTTTTGAGCTTTTGAGGGGAGTACAGAGGGACAAGCACTCAAGCTTCCCACTTTTGTGCATGATTGGCTACCCTAGTGGGAATTGGAGGTAGTCACCAACCACTGGGGTAATACTGCTGTGTTGTGCAAAGGCTACACAGAAGAGTTTACATGGTAAGTGAATGGTTGCTAGGACAATGAGTCCCACCTAGCTTCCCTGCCTTAACGTCTGGCAATATTCAGAATGTAAAAGTGTAGCTGGTCCATATCTTCTCAGGGGAGCCCACCCTAGCTAGAAACTAACTGTTGCAGCAGAATTTGCCTTTGAGGCCAACGAAAGTGTCAAGTCTTTCCATTCTCTTCCAGGCCAACTAGAATACCCCCAACAGCAAGGTCTGTGCTCTCTGGCTATGGCAGTTGGAGCCACTCAGGGCTTCTTTTTTCTTACCTGGACCAACCCATGTGAGAACAGGGTGACAATTTCCCATGAGGGAAAGTGAGGCAGTTTCCCATGAGGGACTGGAGTCCTGTGAGTCTCAGGGGGCCTTCCAATTCTGTGCAGGAGTGTAGAACTCCTAAATTTTTTTCACTCACTTTCCCCACTGTTTCTGAAGCCTGCTTATAGTTTTCACAGTGAGTCAGGTAAGTCTGGCTGGTTCCAACCCAGGATGATCAATTTTTCTTTTCTTTGTACTCTGTGGATCTTGTAGCTTTTCTGATGAATCATGGGATATGCTTCTGGTCTCATTCCTCTCTGGGTGCTGAAAAACTCTCTTTTGGTTCATTCCCTGGGAGAAACATACTCCAACTGCTTCTTAACAGCCATCTTATCCTATCTCATTTTTTTTAAGTTTAGCTTTTTTAAATTGTATTTATTTAGAGACAGGGTCTCAGTTTGTCACCCAGGCTGGAACCTCAAGCTTACTCCAGCCTCAAACTTCTGGCCTCAAACTCCCAAATAGCTGGGACTATAGGCACACACTACCATGCCTGGTTACTTTGCTAAATTTCTGCTCCCATCAAGAACATATCCTCTCATCTTACCTAGACAAATCCTACCCATCCTTCGGATTCCTAATTCAAATCTTAAGTCACTCAAAGGGCAAATGAACATATTTAATATACTAAGCATCCTGATGACAAAGCAGGAAGGAGCTAGGAATAAGACACTATCATATGCATGAGGAAATTGTAGCCCTGCTTTTCACAAGTAATCACCATCATAATAATGCATACATTTTACTGAGTGTCAGCTATGTTCCAAAGGTTGTACTAAATGCTTCACAAATGTTTATTATTTACAAATTTTATAAATATTTCATTTAATCCTTATTAGGACCTCATGAGGTAGGCATTATTATCCTCATTGTATTTTAAATAATATTATGATATTGTGACAATTACAATAATAAAACTTAATTTTAAAATTATAAATAACAATTTACCTCCCCATTCCAATTGAACACTTAGCATATTTCTTGGCACATAGATGTATTCAAAAATAAAAGATGAATTTATTTCTTGCAAGTAAGTAGTTTAAAAGAAGTTAGCTGGGCTCGGTGGCTCAGCCTGTAATCCCGCGCCTTTGGGAGGCTGAGGTGAGTGAATTGCCTGAGCCCGCGGGTTCGAGACCCGCCTGGGCAGCAAGACCTCATCTCTACAATAAATCCAAAAAAAAAATCGGCCGGGCATGGTAGCGCATGCCTGGAATTCCGGCCACTTGGAAGGCTGAGGTGGAAGGATTGCCGGAGCCCAGCAGGTCGAGGCTGTGGTGGCCGGGAGCGGCCACTGCACTCCAGTCTGGGCAACAGAGTGAGACTCCAACTCAAAAAAATAAAAATTAAAAAAATTTAAAAAAAATAAAAGAAGCTTATATGTTTACAGTGTAGACAAAAGCCATTTTGATAATCAAATTCTTATATTTAGAAAATGAGTCCAGAACTCTTAGAATTGTCAGCCTGAAATCTAACCTGAGGCTAAGGACCATTTAGAGATCAGTCTCGAGGGATGGCTCACAGCCTCAAAATAAACCTATGCTTGTAAGAGTACCTAGAGAATATCTCTATCCCCAAATTAGAGTCTCTGGAAACTTATTGAAGCTATTTTTAAACGAACATATAAATTGTGTTAAGCAAACCCTATTTCTGGCTATTGTAAAGTCTTATTTATTTCATCTTACCCGTTGCTAGAGGAAAAATTTCCATGCCTCCTCCTACACTCCGTGCCCAGGGAAAATATGTGTTTGAAATAGTAAGTGACTTCTTTGACTACTGGTTTCATCACAAGATTCCTGCACCTAACAATGGAAACATAGGGCCCATGTGCATTTTATTTCTTTAAAAAGACCTATAAGGTGCTGCAGCTAGAGAGCGTATGACTTCTTTAGGCTAGCTGAAGTGGTTCTGATCTAGGCAGAAAAGAAAGATCTATGACCTGGAACTTAGGGAAAAGATAAACTTGGCATGATCAAGCTTTGGATAATTAAAGAGGTTTATACTCATTTACAAAGTTTGCCATAATTGCTATAGAAAAATCCATAACACTGTCATCACTCTAAACCATCACTATAAACCAAGAGAAGGTAAATAGAAAACTAAGTCTCATGCATATCTTTGAAGGTAACATTTTCTTCAATTAGCTTCTGAAGTTAAATTGGTTTCTTTCTAAGGACAACAAACAGATTTCTATTTATAGTGACTCTGCCAAAATTGCCTAATCCCACTTAAAACTGAAATATTTATAATAGCATATAACTATGTACACAGTATAAAGAGAACAACATTGAGCTGGTCCAGCCAAGACCCCCTGAGTGCCAACCCTGGTCCCACACACGGCCCCTTTTCCACTCCGACAAGATGAAAGAAACTATCATGAACCAGGAAAAACTCACCAAACTGCAGGCACAAGTACACATTGATGGGAAAGGTACTGCTCACAGAAAGAAGAAGGTGATTCTTAGAACAGTTACAGCAGATGATAAAAAACTTCAATTCTCCTTAAAGAAGTTAGGGGTAAACAATATCTCTAACACTGAAGAGGTGAACACATTTACAAACCAAGGAACAGTTATTCACTTTAATAACCCTCAAGTTAAGGCATCTCGGGAAGTGAATGCTTTCACCATTACAGGCCATGCTGAGACCAAGAAACGCTACCCAGCATCTTAAACCAGCTTGTGTAGACAGTCTGACTAGTTTAAGGAGACTGATTGAAGCTCTGCCCAAACAATCCGTGGATGGAAAAGCACTACTTGCTACTGGAGAGGATGATAATGATGAAGTTCTAGATCTTGTGGAGAATTTTGACAAGGCTTCCAAGAATGAGGCAAACTCAAGTGTGTCAACTTCTGAAGAAGATAAAGCTTGAAGAAGTTACTGGGAGCTGCTATTTTATATTATGACTGCTTTTTAAAATTTTTTTGTTGATGGATCTGTTAAAACCTAGATTTCTAATATTTTTAAGCCCAAGCTCCTTGGACACTGCAGTTCTTTTCAGTTTTTGCTTGTATACAACTCATTCTTTGCAGCTAATTAAGATGAAGAAGCCTGGGAATAAAGTTTGAAACAAAAATTAATAAAGTTCTTTGCCTAGTTAAAAAAAAAAAAAAGGGGCAGCGTTTGATAATTCCACTGATTTCTGATCTCTATTGAAATATTAACTTTCAAAAGGTAAGGTAACAAACAGACAAGCCACAGAATAGGATAAAATAATTGCCCAGCATATATCTGATTGATGTCACATATCCAAAGTATCCAAAAAGCTCCTAAGACTCAATAATAAAAAAATAAATAGTCCAAGTAAAAAATGGACAAAAGAGGTAAGAAGACACCTACTTAGCTCAACAAAGAAAATATACAGATGACAAACAAACATATGATAAGATGTTCAACATCATACATGATTAAGAATTGCAAATTAAGAAAACAATGAAAAAATGGCACTACACACCTAGTAGAGTGACTAAAATCTAGAACACTAATAACAACAAATGTTGACAAGGTTATGAAATAATAGGAACTCTCACTCATTGCTGTTTGGAATGTAAAACAGTACAGACATTTTAAAAGATAGTTGAATGGTGTTTTACAAAACTTAGCATAGTCTTATTATATAACCAAGAAATCATGCACCTAGGTATTCACTCAACTGAGTTGCAAATCTGTCCACAAAGAAACCTGCACATGAATGTTTATAGCAGCTTTATTCATAACTGCCAAAACTTGGAAGCAACAGAGATATCCACCAATAAGTTAATGGATAAACAAACTGTGCTACATCCACATAGGATACTATTCAGTGATTTGGTGATAAAAAGAAATAACTTATTAAGTCACAAAAAGACATGGAGGAACAATGTTGATTAGTGAAAAAAATCAGTTCCAAAAGGCTACACACAACTGCAACTATGTGACATTCTAGAAGAGGCAAAATTGTAGACAGTAAAATAGCCAAGAGTTCAGAAGTGGGAAAGAGAGGAAGGAATGAATGGGTGAAACATAGAGGACATAGGGTAGTGAAACTCTATGGTACTGTAATTGTGCATACACGATAGCATTTGTTGAAAACCACAGACTGTACAACACAATGAGTAAGATTAATGGACTTCAGTTAATATTATAATAATGCATCAATATTGGTTCATTAATTGTAGTAAATGTACAATACTAATGCAACATGTTAGTAGGAGAAACTGTGGCAAGAAGCAGGGGTAGTTGTGGCAACTCTGTGTACTACCTCCTTAATTTTTTTAATGATCTAAAACTGCTTTAAAAAATGAAATTTCTTAATTTACAAAAGCTTTTATTTATTTCACAACATACTTCCTCTAACGTTAAATAGAATATATTACCATAGTAAAATCAACAAGAGCAGAAAATTAACATTGGGCATATATTATTAACTACAAACTTTATTTAAATTTCATCATTTTTTCCCACTAATGTTCTTTTCCTGTTCCAGAATCCTACCTGGGATCTCACATTGCATTTAACTGTAAAAGTTCCACAGGCTGTCTTTTGTTTTTCACAACCTTGACAATCTTCAAGAGTATTAATCAGTAATTTTGTAATTTGCTCCTTAATTTGAAGTTGTCTGATGTTTTCTCATGCTTGAAATGAGACTATATATATTTGGCAAAAATGTAACATAATGGTATTTTGTCTTTATTTTATCAAGGTACTCATAATGTCACCATGTCTTATGACTGGTAATGTTAACCTTGATTACTTGAGTAAAGTGGTGTCTACTGAATTTCTCCTCTATAAAATCATTATCTTTTCCTTTTTAGTTAATGTAGGTATCTTAAAAGAGATCGTTTGAAACTGCAAATTTTTTGTAATAGCTAATTTTTGTATATATTTGTGGATCTTGCCTGTAAAAATTATTACTATGAAGCCGGGCTCGGTGGCTCAGCCTGTAATCCCGCGCCTTTGGGAGGCTGAGGTGAGTGGATTGTCTGAACCTGCGGGTTCGAGACCCGCCTGGGCAGCAAGACCTCATCTCTGCAATAAATCAAAAAAAAAATCAGCCGGGCGTGGTAGCGCATGCCTGTAATTCCGGCTACTTGGAAGGCTGAGCCGGAAGGATCGCCGGAGC